>NC_083475.1:3174691-3215479 GCF_030014155.1 Tachysurus vachellii
CATACACACACACACACACACACACACACACACACACTTGCTCACACACACATTACTGTTGTTCCTCATCTCTAACACACCTCTGATGATAATTATCTCTGTATAGCTCTTGTACATTATCCCATGACCTTTACACCCTGGGTGTAGGTGGTGGTGGTGGTGCCAGGCGTGCCTCTCCATGAGGGGACGGTTGTGTCTTTGCATCACTCCGACGAGGAGGAGGAAGATGAAGATGAGTTCCCGAGTGATGATAATGACATCAGCATTCATAAAGACAAGGCCAAACACAAGGGTACACACACACATACACACACATGTAAATGAAAGGTCTGTGTTTGCACTGTGATCGTGTGTGTGTGTGCTTGTGTGTGCGAGCAGGTCTGGTTATAAAGTCTGATCCTGAGAGTAGGACAGAGAGCGAGGCCAGTGAAGGGTCACATGATCCAGGGAGTAAATCTAAATCGCCCGAGCTTGTCGATGTTAAAGGTACTGACACTCGGGCTGTGTCCCAAATCACGAAACATCATGCCATGGTTACTATGACGACAGACTGTTTCTATTATACACTGCTTGCCAATGGGAACAGATTGTTGCCATGGTAACTGTCAGTATTCACATGCAGTTTATGGTGTACTATGTAGACACTTTGTGTTGGTGTCACTTCGCTCTTGGTGGTCTGTTGTCATGGTAACCGCACACTCTGTTGCAGAAACGTTTTATTAGCTAACATACAATAACTGTACATATCGGACCCAATGGACTTATAACTATATTACAGTTTTAGAATATCTATAATATGTAGACTGTTCTATGAAGGTAGTGTAATGTGATTTGGGAGGTAACACTGTTGTCATGGTGATCACGGTGGCTAGGGTTGATTGAATAGTTAGGTATCGAACACAGCTTTCTAGAAGATAGTGTATACTTTATACATAAAGTTTAACTGTGTGTGTCAGTGTTTCAGAACGAGGTTCTCGGCACTCTGCAGCGAGGTCTGGAGGAGAACATCAGCTGTGACAATCTGGTTCTGGAGATCAACTCGCTCAAGTGAGTCATTAAAGAGGGAATAAGAAGTAGCTGTGATTTAAGTCTAATAAAATCCCTCAGGGTGGTGAAACAGCGATGTACAGAAGTGCTTAAGTCTCTTTCACTGAATACATCAACTCTGGGTCACTAGGCTACAGACTTTAGATACCATGGGACTAAAACATTGTTCAAAGTTTATATATATACTACACACATCCAACAAACAGGGGATAAAGTGCTAGTTGAAGTGTCTCATGAAGATGTAGGTCTATAACCATCATTTGAAGATATCCAGTGACTCAGCTGTCTGGACCTCTGTCTGTCTCTCTGCCTGTCTCTCTGCCTGTGAGTCTGTCTGTCTGCCTGTCTGTCTGTGTCTCTGTCTCTCTGTCTGCCTGTCTGTCTTTCTGTGTCTTTGTCTGTCTGTCTCTCTGCCTGCCTGTATGCCTGTCTGTCTTTCTGTGTCTCTGTCTGTCTGTCTGTCTGTGTCTTTGTCTGTCTGTCTCTCTGCCTGCCTGTCTGTCTGCCTGTCTCTCTGACTCCTCTCTCTCTTTCTGTAGACACCTAAAAAGTGCTCTGTGTATTTGATTGCTTACTGCTATGAAATAAAGCCAGGTAAAGAGAGTGTGTGTGTGTGTGTGTGTGTGTGTGTGTGTGTGTGTGTGTGTGTGTGTGTGTGTGTGTGTGTGTGTGTGTGTGTGTGTGTGTGTGTTTAGTTGTTGAAGAAGTGGTCTCCAGTGTTTAAGAACTATGTGAAGCGAGCTCAGGAGCACTGTCTCTCCACTCTGGAGGAAGTGTTCATAGAGCACGACAGACACTGGCCTGCTCTCGCTAAGGTAAAGCCACACCCACAGCTGTAAACCACACCCACCACACAGAGCCACACCCACAGCAATGAGCTACTTTCATCACATAAAACCACACCCACTGCAGTAAACTACACCCACAAGTAAGCTCCGTTTGTACACTATATAGTAGTAGTGTGCTGTGGTTTAGCTGTGTGTCTGCATGTGTGTGTGCTCTGTAGGTGTTGATGAGTGTGTACCAGTTGGAGATACTAGATGAGGACTCCATTGTGCACTGGTTCTCTCAGGGAGCTCAGACCGAGAGGAGCAGAACCCTGCGCAAGAACCCCGGGCTGAGACACTGACTGGGAAACGTAGTCCATTTACACTAACTGTACTTCTTTACTCTATGTAATTTCTCACACTTTCCAGCAACACTATATTAGTTTATAGTTATAAATCTAATTACACAATATACATATTTAATATACAGAATATGGTAATGTGTTGTGTTACTTCAGTAAGTTAGTTTATTTAAAGAGCACATTAAAATTCAGCTTACACTGACTGTGCTGTACAAAACTCAGAATAAAAATACAACACATCCAACTAGGAGTAGAAAAGAACAAAGATGTAAAGGAGAGAATTAGTTAAAGAATAAATAACTGCAGGTGAAGAGGCTGGAAAAGGCAGAGAATAAAGTAAAGTTTTAGCACAGATTTAAAGTCTGGATATCTGGAGGGAGCTGAGGGGACCTAAAGGACCTTGGTGCTGAGTACGATAGAGTTAGGTCTGTAATGTAAGAAGGTGTCTGTCCCATTAGTGCTTTAAAAACAAATTCTAGTTTGGGTCAGAACATTTTTATAACACAGATGAGTTATCTGATTCAAACAGATGTAGAAATGTTGTTGAAGGGAAATAATGAACATATGGTGTGTGTCTGTGTGTACTGTGTGTGCAGCTGCTGAAGTTCATCCAGTGGTTGGAGGAGGCTGAGGAGTCTTCAGAGGGAGATAACTGAACACCAGTCAGAACACCACTGATCTGTGTGTGATGTGTGTGATGTGTGTGTGTGTGTGTGTCTGTGTGTGTGTGATGTTTGAGAAGAAGCAGAACTGAACTCATGCTAATGTGAGAAACCTAATGTAAACACACAAGGTGTTTATTAACCTGCTTTCTGATGCTTTTGTAAATCTGCTTTTGTTGTGAGTTATTGTTACCATGGACACGACCTAACCTTTGACCCTTAAGTTAGCCCTGACTCAATGAATGACCCAGGAGTGAAATTTGAAGTGTAATATTCCTACATTTTGATTGGCAGCTGTGAGACCTGTTTAAAGCTGAAATGAAAGTGTGTGTTTATTTATCCAGAGTGTGTTCTACTGCTCTATCTCTACCACTATATTCCCAGCTACTGAAGTACTTCATTATCCTGATGAAGAGAAACAAAGCGACAGTTAATCAGGTTTTCATGAACATTTTGTCATTCTGAACAGATTAGTTGTGACAGCCAAGCTGTAAAGGTTCCTCTCAGATACTCCAGAGCGTATTAAAAAAAAAAAAAAAAAAAAAAAAAAAAAAAAAATTATTTATTATTCTGTACAAATTTGTACAACTTTGTGCTTTCTGACAAAAGAAAAGGGGAAAAAAAATCTTGTTTCTACCAACAGTCTTTACACACACACACACACACACAATATGAAAGCAAAAGAGAAATATATATGTATATAAAATCAATAAAATCAATTAACTTGTATATTATTTTACTCAAGAGCATCTATTATAAAAATATATATCGGCTTTTGACGAAAGTAAAGAAGGAACATCTCTTATCTCACAGTTTTTAACTTTGCCCGCTAGAAATCTGTCAAAACACCATGAATTATGCATGCTTAATCTCTGTGAACAAATTGGTACTTCTCCATCTGTTTGCAATATGAAGTGACAGTGCTACGCTTTACTCATATCATAATGCAAAAGATTTCAATGTGCTGTCAATTTGGAGTTAAGATATAAGACAGGAGGATTGTTAGAACATTTCATATTCTTATTTTTTTTTCATTCAAAGGACAAGAAGGAAGCTTGTGATCACTGCCTGTGAACCAACGCTTGTCAATCAATGCTTCTGAATCACTGCCTGTGCTTCAGTGCTAATAATTCAGTGCTTCTAATTCAGTCCTTGTCAATCGTGGACTGTATTTCTGCTTGTGAATCGGGTTCTTGGGAATCACTGCATGTGAATCACTTCTTGTGAATTACATCTTGTGAATCACTTCTTGTGAAGCACTTCGTGTGAATCATGGTACGTGAATCCGTTCTTGTGAATCATTTATTGTGATTCACTGTCTGTGAATCGGTTCTTGTGAATCGATGCCTGTGAATCACTGTCTATGAATCAATTATTGTGAATCACTGTTTGTGAATCGGTTCTTGTGAATCGGTGCCTGTGAATCACTGACTGTGAATCGGTTCTTGTGAAAACATTGCTTGTGAATCAGTGCTTCTCAATGTTATTCAGTATCTGTGAATCACTGGCTGCGAATCATTTCACGTAAACATGTAAATCAGTATTCATCAACCAGTTCCACTACATTCAGTACCTGGGAATCAAAATTTAGTAAATTTTGTAGTAAAATAAGGTTAAGGTTAATATAAAAATATTTAAATGTAATATATTTTTCTCCTGGTCCTTATTTTAAAGGGATCATAAAAAAATATCAATAATTATCGATCTCGATGCTATTGGTCAGTCCCCACGTGGGTCTGTTATTTTTACAAGTTATTAACCAATCTAAAGCCTTGAAAATAGCTTGAGCGCAAATCTCTTAACTCCATTGGACACTTCAACTGTTTGAGAAATCTCGTAACTCCACCTCTTCTCCACTCCGTGGGAGAGCCTTGCGGTAGCTTGTATCTCCGAAAAAACGTGACTTTGGGAAAATGTTGTGTTAATGTTGGTACACAACAGTATATGATAGCAATATAAGGTATAATAACTTTAACGATACAATGTTTAATAACTCAAATTTTTTAATTCCCTTTGGAAATACGAGGATTCCGCCCGACAGCGACGATATATAGTTCATTTACAAAAGAATGCCCTGTAAATTAACAGGGAACTTCAAAACTTTAAAAGATTGTTCAAAGTTACAATGAAAAAGTTTTAAAGTCATGGTATCTTAAGTATGTAACCTAGTGAACCACATTAATGTATCCAATGATAGAGACTTAAGCACTTATGTTGCTCTGGATAAGAGAGTCTGACAAATGCTTTAAATATGAATGATTTTAAAGAGAAAGAAAATAAACAACTTTTTATGAATTGTACACAATCAGCAGAAATATGGCATAAAATAAAAAATAAAAACTTAGATTTAAATATAAATGTGAATGAAAAAAACACTAATGTATTGTAATATATTGTAAATATGTGATGGAACTTTACTTGCTAATTGTTTGTATTGTCAATGCAAACCAGTGCCATATTCCTGCTGAGGTAGTGTACAAACAAATTGTTTGCGAGCTAAAAACACAAAAGAACATGAACAATGTTCAAAACAATTTACCTTAACCTTTATTAAAAATGGTTTGCTGATAGATGCTTGTAAATGTGTAAATGTGTCTACAATTTTAAAGCAGATATGACAATTAAATGTATGATTGTAAAACACACGATACTTGAAAGTTATGAAAATTTTCAATAAAGTTTTGGGGGGGAAAAAAAGCAAAACTGGTAGCAAAGCATTTAAACATATATGTATTTATATGTACAAATTAAAAATACATTAGCACTGATGGAATACATACGTGAAAAAAAAGTGGTTATCCTTTGGGGGGTGTGTGTGTGTGTGTGTCTCACACGCAGAAAAGAGATTTGCACCTTGTATGAAAAAGTGGGTGGCTCTTAAAAGAGCCTTTGTGTTGATAAAGACGGCGGTAAGGCGCTTTACTTGGAGCTGGTGTACTTGGTGACAGCCTTTGTACCCTCAGACACGGCGTGCTTAGCCAACTCTCCGGGAAGCAACAGACGCACGGCAGTCTGGATCTCCCTAGAGGTGATGGTGGAGCGCTTGTTGTAATGAGCCAGACGAGAAGACTCACCGGCGATGCGCTCAAAAATGTCGTTGACGAACGAGTTCATGATGCCCATGGCCTTAGAGGAGATACCGGTATCAGGGTGCACCTGCTTCAGGACTTTGTACACGTAGATGGCGTAACTCTCCTTCCTGGTCTTTCTGCGCTTCTTGCCGCCTTTACCTGCCGTCTTGGTCACGGCTTTCTTGGAGCCCTTCTTGGGCGCGGTCTTAGCTGGTTCAGGCATGGTGTTACTGTTCGAGTGAAGTGCGAGAGAATGAGTAACACCCACCTAGCGGCTGCTCTATATACAGGCTGACATTGTAATTATGCACAAGAGAACAAACGTGTGTTATTGGTCAGAATCCCAAAGCTCCTGACGCGGAGCGCCTCCTCCCGCTCCTCCTACACACTTACTCCTCCCCGCTGTGCTTTGTTCCCCTTCCGCCATTTTACACTCAGCTTTGTGCTTTATGACAAAAGAAAAGGGAAAAGAACTTTTTTCTACCACCAAACTTTACACGCGTTTCACACACACACACACACAATATATATATATATACACATACAAAAAGAGAACTGTATAAATCAATTAGCTTGTAATATTGTACTAACGAGCATTTATTATATAAATTGGATATTGCTTTATACGGCTTTTGACATCATTTGGGTCCACACACAAGCGGTAAAGAAGAAAAATCTCTTTGTGGGTATTTGGGTGGCTCTTAAAAGAGCCGTTGTGTTGACGTGGTTCGGTGTTGAACGTTTAACCGCCGAAGCCGTACAGAGTGCGTCCCTGGCGTTTCAGGGCGTACACCACATCCATGGCGGTGACGGTCTTTCTTTTAGCGTGCTCGGTGTAAGTGACGGCGTCGCGGATGACGTTCTCCAAAAAGACTTTGAGCACACCGCGAGTCTCTTCATAAATCAGGCCGGAAATACGCTTAACACCGCCACGGCGAGCCAGACGGCGAATAGCCGGCTTGGTGATGCCCTGGATGTTATCGCGAAGGACTTTACGATGACGCTTTGCGCCCCCTTTGCCGAGTCCCTTACCGCCTTTACCTCTACCAGACATGATGCTGCTCTCTCGAAGTGAAGCCGCTCAATAAAATACACCCCCAAAGAGGCCGAATATTTATCCTCCATCTCCTGGACCCAGTTGAGAACAGGCAAGGAGGCGGGTCTAAGACCTGCGCTCACACAATAGAACCCGTTCATAAACAAAGAGAAAGCCACAGCTTTTAACTTACTAGTGTATTTTTCTGCTGCAACCTCTCTGTACACACAAGGATCATTATTATTATTCATTCATTCATTCATCTTCTACCGCTTATCCGAACTACTTCAGGTCACGGGGAGCCTGTGCCTATCTCAGGCGTCATCGGGCATCAAGGCAGGATACACCCTGGACGGAGTGCCAACCCATCGCAGGGCACACACACACACTCATTCATATATATATACATATATATATATATTCATTTTTAATATTTTGTTGAAAGTCCATTGCAGGCAATGACTGCCTGAAGTCTGGAGCCCATGGACATCACCAGAGACTGGGTTTCCTCCTTTCTGATGCTTTGCCAGGCCTTAACTGCAGCTGTCTTCAGTTGATGTTTGTTCGCGAGTCTTGCCTTTAGTCATCTACTGTTGTCTTCCGTGGACGGCCAGGCCTTTTTATGTTGCTGAGCTCACCATTGCATACTATTTTTTCTCAGAGTCTACCATACTGTCGATCTGGCCACTC
Source organism: Tachysurus vachellii (assembly GCF_030014155.1). NCBI lineage: Eukaryota > Metazoa > Chordata > Actinopteri > Siluriformes > Bagridae > Tachysurus > Tachysurus vachellii. The sequence goes on from NC_083475.1 coordinate 3,182,327, forward strand.
CTAATGTTCTCGCTATCTTTCTGATGGATTTGTTTTGTTTATGAAGCCTAATGATGGCCTGTTTGACTTGCATGGAGAGCTCCTTTGAAGGCATGATGTAAGTTCACAGCAACAGATTCCAAGTGAAAATACCACACTTAGAATCAACTCCAGACCTGTTACCTGCTTAATTGATGAAGAAATAATGAAGCAATAGCCTACACCTGTCCATGAAACAGCTTTTTATTCAACTGTCCAATTACTTTTGGTCCCTTGTAAAAGGGGGCTGGCTACTCTCAAGAGCTGTAATTCCTAAACCCTTCCTCCAATTTGGATTTATATACCCTCAAATTAAAGCTGAGAGACTTTCAGCCCACTATAAATATACAACTACTGTATAGCCTGAATATGTTTTGGTAAATACCTAAAAAAAAAAAATAATAATAAAATTGTGCCTGTGTCCAAATATATATGGACCTAACTATATATGAAAATTGTACTCTACTTCTAAAGATTATCAGTCAAGAACTAAATGTATTGTTGAAATTTTGAAATTTGGCCAACAACATATAAGATCAAATATTATTCATAACAACAAAGTTTTAATTATGTACTTCATTGCTTTTATATTAGTTTTCTTCTTGTTGATGTTGATAGTAGTAGTACAAGCAATATTCTAAAATGTGCAAATGTAGCACTGGGTAAAAAAAAAAAAACATAATAATAATAGTAACCTTCAACTATATGTAACCATTGTGCGTTTTTTTTTTTTTTTAAATCACAATTCTGGAGATGTACAATGTCTACATGGTTCGACATGCTCTTTATCACTATTCTAATTATGTTTCATTTTAACTTGATTAAACCTATTCACTCAGTTCCTTTTCACTCGGTTTCTTTACACTGTATCACTAAAACTCTGGTTACACCAAAAGGTTCCCCTTAGATGTGACAAATTCAGAAAATGAATGAAAGTCCTTGGTCTTGGGTTTGACTGAAGATCATATTCAGAATATCGTAAAATGATTTTCACACACTCTGTATACATTTTACACTATGTTTATTGCTTTCTTTGTTTGGCCACATCATTATCACAATTTTATACTGACATCCATTAAATCCAGCTCAGTATGAGCTTGGATATTATATTACCCTAGGTACAATAGATTATCTGTATAGTTACACAAAGCAGGATACACCCTGGACGGAGTGCCAACCCATCACAGGGCACACACACACTCTCATTCACTCACGCAATCACACACTAGGGACAATTTTCCAGAGATGCCAATCAACCTACCATGCATGTCTTTGGACCGGGGGAGGAAACCGGAGTACCCGGAGAAAACCCCCGGGGCACGGGGAGAACATGCAAACTCCACACACACAAGGCGGAGACAGGAATCGAACCCCCAACCCTGGAGGTGTGAGGCGAACGTGCTAACCACTAAGCCACCGTGCCCCCTTGTTGATTGGTTATTGAATGTAATTTTTATTAAATATAATAAACCCCAGACCCTATGATGCTTTATGTTTATTTTAAGGGTCAAAAAAAACAACAACAAAAAGAAAATCTCCCCAAAGGACTTTATTATATGAAAAGACACTAAAGAAGCAGCGCTCCTGAGTAGAGACCAGGTAAAGGACAAAAGATCAATCTGTTCCTTCCCCAGAATAATCACCATGCTCAATTACATAGAATTTGTATTAGTATCATTTACTGAAAGTGGACACTTTATTACTACACAATTAATGATATATAATGATGTCATATTTATTAATATAAGAGGTGAAAATCATGAAAATTTAGGAGGGGAAAAGCAGCTATTACTTATTACTTTAGCTTATTACTTTAATGATCCAAATGACAAGAAATTACAGACAGAACATGAGGACTCAGGATACAAAGGGACAGTGGAGCTAGACTCACAAAGGTAGAACATTGACAGCGTAAAGAAATGAACAGAATTAAAAACAGAGCCTCGTGTAGATGTAGTCTTTTTTTTTTTTTTTTTGAGCTAAATAAATTGACAGCAAAGAAAATCTAGCTGTGAACTGTGAACAGTGAACTGTCAATTCAGGTGGATTACAGACTTTAACATGAACTGTGAGTAAACATTTGAAGTGACTTTTCTTTGAAGAGCTCGTTCTGAGCTGAGATCTAGTGATTTTTTATAGTGAATGTTAGAAGGTGAAAATTTGAAATGAATTCTTGAAAAAAAATTCAACTCATTTTGAAGATTAATAAGGAATTTTATTGAAGTTTATTCTTTTTATTCCTTTAATGTTGTAAATTATTTTTTGACTACTTTCATGTAATTCATCACTCAATCAGAGGTAATAATTAATTAAGTAAAAAAAACAGTGTTTAATTTCTTTATCACTAGCTGAAGTTTTATTGAGAGCTGTCAGGGAGAAGGGTGTCTCACTTAGAGACAGAGAGAGAGAGACAGAGACAGAGAGAGAGAGAGACAGAGACAGAGAGCGCAGGTAAAAGCACAAACAGGGGAACACAACAACAGCAACAACTCTAAACAAACAAACAGAAACAAAGACACACGCAAATGGACACCCACAACTCGCACTGTCTGTCTGTCTCTAGTATACATGTGCTTTACGCAGCACAAACGGAGCTCCGTTACAATTATTACACACAACACTCAGTCGATACAAATACATCAGTGTCATTCACAAGGTTCTCGCGCAACTCGGTAAACACGACTTACAAGCCCCGAGCCTCTTTTTGTCTACTTTTTACACGCCACATCGCCCCAAATGCGCTGCAAGCCGGAGCGAGCCCCAGACGCACCGTACACTTTTGTGCTCGTTGCGCGACATTGTCCTTTTTCCCGAGACCCGACGTGAGCTCGTAGCGAGCAACACAGTCCCTGCTCAACAAACATGTTGCTGAACACTCGGGATCTTGTCTGCAGCGTCGTATTTTCGCTGAGAAACGCCGTGAGAAAACACACTTGTCACTGTGTCTCGGAAGCGCAGTCGTTCAGCCTCGGCCGGTTGAGTCTGCAACGTTCTCATGCTTACTTTTAAGCCCAGCCCCCCGGTCGAGAGGAGGAAGGTTCCTGTGTTACATAGCGTACAGCGGTACACTCGTTTATTCTACTATTAGCTCCCAGAGAGAGAGAAATGGCTGAAGTCTCTCCCGCTCCCGCTCCCGCCGCCGCGCCGGCCAAAGCGCCCAAGAAGAAGGCAGCTTCGCCGCGGCTAAGAAGCCCAAGAAAGTAGCGGCCAAGAAACCCGCAGCCAAGAAGTCTCTCAAGAAGACGAAGAAGCCCGTCGCTGCCGTCAAGAAAGCCACCAAAAGCCCCAAGAAGGCTAAAAAGCCGGCGACCCCCAAGAAAGCAGCCAAGAGCCCCAAGAGGGCCAAAAAGCCGGAGACCCCCAAGAAGGTAAAGGCTGTAAAGCCCAAAGCGGCGAAGGCCAAAAAGGCTCCCAAGAAGAAGTAAACGGTGTTTCTTATGTTTTTTTACTCCTCAAACGGCTCTTTTAAGAGCCACCCATATTTTCCCTTAAACAGCTGTTTCCTATTCTGATAAATAAGATAAACAAAATGATGACTTCTTGATGACTTTAGTGGATTCTGTACCGAGTGTTTAGGCAGCTACAAAGTTAAACAATTCACCTTCACATAAACGTATGAACAACTAGGGACAATTGGACAGTTTACATTTTAAATCCATGTGCATTTGTCTTTACTCTCTTCTATAATAATATATGCTTTATAGATATAAAACCAGTGAATAATCAAGATACTGATTATAAATCAGTTTACAAAATATTTTCTCTCTACAATCATATGCATTTAGTCTTTTTTTAATTTTAATTTCATTTTCTCTCTCTCACTCACTCACACACAACGCGCACACACACACGGGAGTGGGAGGGGCGTGTGGCGTACAATACAATGATGGACTGACCCTGGAATTCTACGGCGTGTTTCGGATTGGTTCTTCCGTCACAAGGATCTTAGCCAATAAGAGAGATGACGTGACGGTTATATCGCAGAGTGCTAGAAGAACAGCGCTGTTATTTCGTTGTTGTTCTTAGAACGTATCTGGACTACAAGATGAGCGGAAGAGGCAAAACCGGCCGTAAAACTAAGGCTAAGGCCAAGACTCGTTCATCCAGGGCCGGACTGCAGTTCCCCGTGGGTCGTGTGCACAGGCTTCTGCGTAAAGGTAATTACGCCCAGCGCGTCGGTGCCGGCGCTCCGGTTTACTTGGCCGCCGTGCTCGAGTATCTGACCGCTGAGATTCTCGAGTTGGCTGGCAATGCCGCCCGTGACAACAAGAAGACCCGTATCATTCCCCGCCACCTGCAGCTCGCTGTGCGTAACGACGAGGAGCTGAACAAACTGCTCGGAGGAGTGACGATCGCTCAGGGAGGTGTACTGCCCAACATTCAGGCCGTGCTGCTGCCCAAGAAGACAGAGAAGGCTGTCAAGACCAAGTAAACTCGCTCAGCGCTGCGTTTCTCATCACCCAAAAAGGCTCTTTTAAGAGCCACCCACTTTTACTGAAAAAGTGCAATTTCATCCTAGTTTTTATTAATTCTGTGAGTGTGAACTTTATAAAGACAATTCCCCAAATAAGTATTACAATCTAACACCAATAATAACTGGTCTTGTTTAAAGACGGATGACAGACGATAATAATAATAATTAATAATAATTAATAATAATAATTAATCCTGCTCTCTAAATGACAGAAAGAGACAGTAGGTTGCTGACAGAGAACAAAAGCGCTGTGCTACTGTGAGCGCCAGTAAAATAGGGGCGGGCGGTTTGGGTATCAAACTTTGTCCGTGACAGAGAACGGTCCAATAGTCATCAGGTGACGTAACGCGTTCTATCCAATGGCAGACGTCTGCTTTCAATCCGCCCAATGAGAACAGGGCGGCGTTAGGGCTTAAAAAGACAGCCTTCGCCAGCGTCATTTATTGTGTTTTTCCTCCGTGAAGTTCACAGCTCGACGCTGTGGCAAGAACCAAACAGACCGCTCGTAAGTCTACTGGTGGCAAAGCGCCCAGGAAGCAACTCGCCACTAAGGCTGCTCGCAAGAGCGCCCCAGCTACCGGCGGCATGAAGAAGCCTCACCGTTACAGGCCCGGCACCGTGGCTCTGAGGGAGATCCGCAGTTATCAGAAGTCTACGCCTGGTGAGAGAAATCGCTCAGGATTTCACGACCGACTTGCGTTTCCAGAGCTCGGCCGTCATGGCCTTGCAGGAGGCTAGCGAGGCGTACCTGGTCGGTCTGTTCGAGGACACCAACCTGTGCGCCATTCACGCCAAGAGAGTGACCATCATGCCTAAGGACATTCAGCTGGCCCGCCGTATTCGCGGAGAGCGCGCTTAAACCTCAATTCTGTCTAACGTACACAAAGGCTCTTTTAAGAGCCACCACATTCTCTCGGATAAATGAGCACTTCTTCATATCTGTGTGTGTGAGCTCAGAGTTTGTTGTATAAAGTTCACTTTGTGTGTGTTAATTTATTTATTTATTTATTTAGATAGATAGATAGATAGATAGATAGATAGATAGATAGATAGATAGATAGATAGATAGATCTATCTCTCACATGTATGTGTATCTGCTTTACAGAAATGATTTAAAGATGGAGAGTACAGTGTTTGTGTTAGGAATATTGTGTTCAGGGATAAGAAGAGTAATTGAAAATAAATAAATACACATTTATTTTAGCAATGCTTTTAGCAATGGATGTCTCTCAAAGCAGCTTTACAGAACATGAACACAACATAAAAACTCAAGGTTAATATTAGACTTATCTAAATGTGTTTGTATTTATTCCTGATGAACAAGCCTGAGGTGGCTGAAGTGATTGTAGTAAGGAAAAACACCCTTTTGGAGAAACCTTGAGAGGAACCAGACTTAAGGGGGAACCTCATCCTCATGTGGGTGACACTGGAAGGTGTGATTATAAATATAATGTCCTCAAAGACCGCATGTAGTCGTCATCTCCTCTTAGTATATCTGAATATTTAATGAAGCAGAGTCCAACATGGAGCTGGGAAAATAAGATTGTTGCCTTACTGAGTAAAGAAACAGAAGCCTGAATTATTATTATTATTGTATTAGCATTATTATCTAATTTGTAATTAAATATTAAAATATAGTAGCATGGACAAAAAAAAAGTTTATTATTTGTTTTGTGTTTAAACAGAAAGAGAGCTAAATTCACCAGTGTTGATTATTATGAGCTAATTATGACCTCAGGTACAGAGCTCTAGAATTACGATGAATGTTTGATTGCCAATTTTGCTTCTATTTGCTAATTTAAGTAGTAGTACTAGTACTGTTGCTGCTGATAGTAGTAGTAGTAGTAGTAGTAGTAGTAGTGGTGGTGGTATTAGTAGTAAATTGTATTAAAAAAACTCAAAATGGTTACAAATAGTTTCAGGTTACTATTAGTAGTAGTAGTTGTTTTTTTTTTTTTTTTTTTCCTTTTACCCAGTGCTACATTTGCACATTTTAGAATATTGCTTCTACTACTACTTCTAACAAAAACAACAAGAAGAAAACTAATATAAAAGCAATAAAGTGCATAATTAATACTTCACTGTTATGAATACTATTTGATGTTATTGGCCAAATTTCAAAATTGCAACAATACATTTAGTTCTTGACTGATAATCTTTAGAAGTAGAGTACAATTTTCATATACAGTGAGGTCCATATATATTTGGACACATGCACAATTTTAGTTTTTTTTTTTTTAGGTATTTACCAAATCATATTCAAGCAATAGTTGTATATTTATAGTCGGCTGAAAGTCTCTCAGCTTTAATTTGAGGGTATTTAAATTCAAATTGGAGGAAGGGTTTAGGAATTACAGCTCTTGAGAGTAGCCAGCCCCCTTTTTCAAGGGACCAAAAGTAATTGGACAGTTGAATAAAAAGCTGTTTCATGTAGTGTAGGCTATTCCTTCATTATTTCTTCATCAATTAAGCAGGTAACAGGTCTGGAGTTGATTCTAAGTCAAACAGGCCATCATTAGGCTTCATAAACAAAACAAATCCATCAGAGAGATAGCAGGGACATTAGGAGTGGCCAGATCAACAGTTTGGTAGATTCTGAGAAAAAATAGAATGGAATGGTGAGTCAACTGTGTCAACTGTAATCAGTCTGTCTGTGTCTTGCCCTGCTGTTTATTGATTGCTCCACCCACTCATTTGTTGCCATGGACACTCATTGAACTCATTCATTCCCTCTCATTTGTTGTCTTAATTACTCACTGTCTCTGCTTTGTGATTGGTTCCTGTCTGATATATATTCACTGTTTGTTCACTTCCCTGGTGCTAGTCGTTGTTTATGTTTCTGTTTCCTGTTAGCTCTGTTTCTGCCTAGTTTTGCCTGTCTGTCTGTTTTCCTGTTTCTTGGTTTTGCTAAATAAATGTTTAGTCTGCATTTGGATCCTCACTCGCCTTTTGCCTCATCGTAACAGACACACACTATTCACATCTCTGAGTCTGTTTAATGTGTTAGAACTAAATGAGTGTGTTTAATAAACATGTTCACTATTCTCCATCATGGTAATGCAGGAACACTGGAGTCTTCATCACACACAGATATTCATTAGAACCTGAATATGAAAGAAAAACGTGAATTAATCAGCACAAAGTGTTCTTCATTCTTACTAACATCTGTGTTCTAACATTTAACTAGAACAAATGAGAACTTCCACAAGTTCTAACAGGATAATGAGTAGATCTTTACCCATCACATCACTGCTCTTATCCAATCACAGGAGCTTTTTTAAATAACATACACTACTGTGTCATTTAGATCTTGTTCTACATTTATATTTAAGTGCAGACTTTAAGAACAAACTAAGGTGAATTTTATAGGAATGACAAAAGACACAATGTTCATTAACAATCACTCTCATGAACTCATTTGTGACTTTTTGTAGACTGTCTGAATTCCTGTTTTCTGCCTTCACATGAATTTTACATCAACACACTTTACTGAACAAATTGGTAAAAAAATCTGATTGAACAGAATATAATGACATTTTCTAACCTGATAATCTGAAAGTTATTGAAAAGAAATGTAATGTGAATCAATGTGTAATGATAATGAGGTTAAACTTTTATTAAAAGGTCATTACTCACATCAGTGTCTGTAGTTTGTAATGTTCATCATACTTAAAATCAGACAGCAGCTTCTTTCCTGAGACTTCTAGATTATTACAGGACAGATCCAGGTATCTCAGGTGTGAGGGGTTTGATCTCAGAGCTGAAGTCAGAGCAGCACAGCCTTCATCTGAGACACCACACTTAGGGGCTTTTACACCTGGTCACTTCATGCGTTTTCTGTGATCCAATAGCTATCCGATCGTAAAAAGACCAGGTGTAAATGCCCTCCAAAACGGTTTCGAGACTGATATAAATCCGATCGCTCAAACCACTTCAGGAGGTGGTCTGGGACGCATTTCAGATAAAACTGGACAGTTGGACGTCAGCGCTATACTCCTCCCAAACGAAAGTACGTCACTTGCAGGTGACTCGCGAGTCGTGCATCGTGCCAGAAACAAATATGTTTTCCCACCAGTGCTGGCTCCGATCTTTCACCCAGGTGTCTCGTTTGGTCTTAAAATGCACTGCTGCCGCCAGCGAAAATGCAGCAAACAGTAAACTGTATTTTTTTAGCAACCGCATACACCAAAACGTGTTCCATTTCAATTACCCCGGAAATGAGGTAAAATATATTTGCGTTTGGGCGGGAGAAGAAAGATCAGATTAAGATCCGATTCACCAAGATGCATTTATGTGGCCTAATGTAAATGGAACAGTTTTAACAAATCTGATAGCTATCGGATCAGAGAAAACACATGAAGTGACCAGGTGTAAAAAGGCCCTTATACAACCTGTAGAGAGACACAGTGACACATACTTCACTGGTTGTACACAGGGACGTTTCTAGAGTTTAATCACTTTGATCACAGGCCCACAAGAATTTTACAGAAACCTGAAAACACAGTTTTATTTATTTTTTATTTTTTTTGGCAAAAACACCAACAAAGCCTTTATTTATTTATTTATTTATTTAGTTTGTTTAGTTTGTTTGTTTGTTTGTTTGTTTTTGTTTTTTATCATATAATGTAAGAAACATGAATGTAACTTTGTGCTACAGATCATTTTATTACTTCAGTTTTACATTTTATTTCACTGTAAAAATCTTTGCTACAATTACACATGTAAACTTTTTTAGCTAAACAACCTTAAATTCACAACTAGTATTTTTGTAAGAAAACCAACTAACTAGTCGTCTAAATGAATAAATCACTTCAAAAAGCTTTCACTGATGACTAAATCCAGTTTTAGAAGATTTTAGAAATGAGAAGCCTATTTTCAGACATATCTACTATAATCTACATCATCAGACACTGATTTATCAGGAACATTTTACTGGGGCTCGAGTGTCGACCCTGACTGTGTGTATTATTGTGGACTGAGTACACACATTTTAGAAACCAGGACAACACAGAAGACTAGAACTTGGACTTTTTCTGGACTTTCATACACAACACTGATACATCAGCCAGATTTTATTTTACACATTACATATTTCATATATTGCAGTATTTAACACATCTGAACTTTATTAAAACAGTCACATTGTTCTGCCACTGATCCATATTCAGATTTATTTTTCCACTCCATTAAACTGATTCTTACATTTCTATTTGTTACAACTATTCTATTTTTATTCTATTTTCTTTTTTATTATTCTATTTTATTTTATGTTTAAATCACAGACAGTTTAAAAACATTTCACTACATGTCGTACTGTATTGTTGTGTATGTGAGAAATAAAATATAAATGTAAATGTTTTCTGTAACTTTTCTCTGCTTCACATCTCAACAAAATCTCTGTTTTAATCTGAGTTCAGAAGATCAGACTGTCAGTAATCAGACCTAAAACAGGGTCAGACTCTCATTAGTTTTTGGAGAAGTTGTTAGTTCATTGGTGTATTTTTTAAACCCAGACTGTGAACGTGTAAATGGTTTATTCAGTATTGATAAGAACAACTGTGACTGTGTTTTATTTATACAGAATGTGTTTATCTATTATTATGACCTGGATGAAGATTAGACCATGATTTATCATTAATGTTTCACTCCTAAGTCTCCTAGTTTATTACAGGACAGATCCAGGTCTCTCAGGTGTGAGGGGTTTGATCTCAGAGCTGAAGTCAGAGCAGCACAGCATTCATCTGAGACACCACAATCACACAACCTGTAGTTTAACACAATGACACACTCTTCATCAACAGATTTTAAAACCCTTTATTACAATTAATAAAATATTGTCAGATATATTCAATAAACAATTTTTTCAGAAACAACAAATAAAGATGACAGAAACAACAAATAAAGGTTTCTAATGAGAATGTTTCCTCACATCAAATAGACTATAACACAATAAATGTTCATCTATTATACTGTAGAAAGTGATTTTTTATCACGTTTTTTAAATTTTTTTTTGTCATGTAAACATTTCACCGGTATTATCACGATTGAAGCGCCTGCCTCACCCCCCGAACAGCAACACACTCTCCGGAGTATTAGTCGTTTCCGGACTGCAGTTCCCATAATCCCCACACCAGGGCTAATTACACCGACAGCTGTATGCTATATAAGCTGAACTTAAACTTTACCCCAGTGCGAAGTCTCGATCTGCTTCCGCGATCATTCTGAGCGTTTTTCTGTGTTTTCCCTAGTTCCGGTTTTTGATTCTGTTTCTGTCTGTTGGTCTATCGATTGTTTGCCACCTACCCTGACCTTTTGCCTGTTATTATCGACTACGTACTTTGCCGCACCTGCCCTGTTGTGTTTGCCGTTATTGACCTCTGCCTGTTGTTTACGAGTACATTAAATAAAGCTGCAAATAGATTCTCAGCCTTATGATGCTTTATTACAGAAGACTTCGCCATCAAGTGATCCAGCAGCCATCTCCCAGCTCACAACAGAGCTCTCCGCTCAAGCCCAGCAACTCGCTGGCCACCATCAGCAGCTGACGCGGCTCACCTCGCTCACCGAAGAACTCGTCACGGCGCTGCAGAATCTACGGGGAATCTCCGGAGCGTCCAACCCCGTGCCGCCGCCAGTGCTCCCGCCAACCACCTCGTATGCAGTCCCCGCGGTCGCTAATCCTCGGCTCGCCTTCACGGACTAATTCAACGGAGACTCCGGGAAGTGTAAAGGCTTTCTGATGCAGTGCTCGCTTTTCGTGATGCAACAACCCGCACTCTAACCGACCGATGCCAGCCGTATCGCCTTTGTGTGCACGCTCCTCACCGGTAAGGCGTTAGACTGGGCCACCGCTGTGTGGAGGGAGGACAGAACCGTGTTTTCCTCCTTCGAGCACTTCCCCACCCAATTCCGCAGCATCTTTGACCACTCCGCTGGAGGAGAGAGCGCAGAGGAGAACCTGCTAGCCATATCCCAGGATGATCGTCCTGCCGCGGACTACGCGCTGGCTTGTCGTACCGTCGCCGCGGAGGCAGGTTGGGAGGACAGACCGTTCAAACTGCTGTACCGCAAGGGCTTGAACCGGGAGCTGCAAGCCGAGCTCGCGTGTCGGGACGGTCAGGGTATATTCTGGAAAACGGTTTCCCTATTGCGGTTTCGCAAACGGCAGAGCAAATGTAGCACACGCCGTTTACCAACTCGCGATGGGGAATTCGCAAAGCACAACATTCCTTCTGTTTACCAGCACGAGATCATAGGAAGGAATTAAAAGTACGAGGCTACAGATTTAAGAGGCGGGGCAACATTTACCAAATTTCAAACTTAAAGTTCATGCAAACAGATATTAATAGACAGGTTTCAGTCAAATATTTATGGTTTATTTAGCAGTGTTATAAACATGCATCCTCTTCTATGTTTAATATTCTCATCAAAGTGAGCATCATGAATTTCAAAATAATCAAAATAATAAAAGATAGGCTACCACACACCTACCACACGTCAGATTAAATTAAATTTATTTTTGTGCCCTTTTATTTATTTATTTATTTTATTTTTCTATGTTTGTGTTACATAAATCCATTTGTGTGAAAATGGTATCACAAAAACAAGTAAATTAATGCTGAAAAATAATTAATTACGTTTCGTATTAGTATTTCTCTCAACAGCCCGCATATGATTGGTCAAACGTAATAACCATTTTTTTACGCATTTTTAACTGCTCAGTCGGAACCATGAGTTTGTTAGGTCATGAAAACATTATAACAAGCATGTATCAAGATGGACACACGGATATGGAAATATCAGAACATTTATCAGAGCTTGGCATGCAAAGAGGGAATTCAGAGCGAAATATACGGAAATTCCGCTCTGAAAGAGGCCTTAAAAGAAAATGTATCTCCGAAGATGAACTGGAGTTGGCGGTTTCGCAAGCTGTTGTAGAGGTGAGAATTTTTTAATCATTTACTATTATTTAAAACTCCTGCTACAGATAGTCGTTCATTTAAAATTAGTTATTGTACATTAACAACCCTAAAAATGCTGCATTATGATACAGCGCTGTAATGTACAATAGTCACAGAAGTACTACGGTAATTACTAAATCACTAACTTAATTATCCAGATCTATTGCCTAACCTAGTGTCAAACACATGATCGACTTAAACTACACACAGTAAGTTACACATAGTATATTACTACCATATCTACTGTATAACGTTAATTTTTAAACATTTATGTAGGTAACTTACAGTCCATACTGTTCTTGATACTGTAAGAACTGAATCAAAATGACAGGTAATATTTAATAAATAAATTATTAACTGTATGATACTGTAGTGATAAAATACTGGCTTATACAATCATATTAAATTAATAGTTTACTTATTTAGATTGTAGTGAGTGAACCACTTTAGTTTGGCATCCTCTGTCATATAATAGTCTTATAAACAAGACCTTATGTTTATTACATGGTTCACAGTTGTTGTTGTTTTTCCAAATAAGTTATGTAGGTAAAACCAAAGAAAGGTTTACATATTCATTATGTGCTGTTATCCTGTTTAAATGTACGTGTTAGATTTGACTTTTTGGTGTGTACAGACTGGACCATATTACGGACGTAAAATGATAACAGGCTACCTTGCTGCACAAGGAGTTCATGTATCAGAGGTTCGAGTGGGGCAGACATTGGCACAGATGCATGAACCATATCACCAGGCTCGATGCCAGGTAGACTTATGTGCCACAGTACATTATTTATCACAAGCATACATAATTATCATGTGTTAGCACCTTCATTATTAAAAATTACATAATCATACATCAGTGTGTATTTAGCTCAGCATTTTACTTTCCGAAGTAGAGAGATAAAACATACAGTTGAAAATGACATAGGCAAAGGGTAGGTATAGGGTCATTTCCTGAAGGTTTTCTGGACAAGGTTTAGATTAAGCCCGGACAAGACCTTAGATATATTTGGATTTTTAATTAGTTTTTACAAACATACTTACTGGTGAGACAAAACAATGGCACTGATATATTTTAAACTATCTCAGTGCAAGCTGTTTTCAGTTAAGAGAGCTTAAACGTGCATTTTAGTCTGGGACTACACTTAAACCCTGTCTGGGAAACTGCCCCATAGTCTCTCTACACCAGTTCTTCTAAAACTAAGGGCTGGATACTTTCTATATGTAACCCAATTAACTCTGTTTTGTTTCAGGGTGCACATAATTTAAACCCTGTTCCATATAATGCAGAGTATGTGGGTCACAAACTGCATATGGACCAGAATGAAAAGCTTTGCATGTTTGGTGTGACCCATGTCATAGCCATTGATGGCTTCAGCAAAAAAGTTGTTGGACATTCCACCATGCCAATAAAAAACAATTTAACAATTTATGAAGAGGTGTACAAGTAAGACTAAAATTTTCTACTCTAATATTACCATATTTTTGGCACACTCATTGATAACTTCAAATTTTGATTATATTTTATTTTCTTAGAAATGCTGTCCTTTCCCATGGGATGTGGGATCAGGTCAGAGTGGACCATGGTAGAGAATTTTATCTAACCCTCTTCATGCAAGACATCTTAGCAGAATACAGGCATAACCAGCAACGACTGCCTTACATCCAGACAACTAAGGTGACATTAAATGATTAATTATTTTCACAGATGTCTATTTTTTATGGCATATGTACTATTCTGTATAAGCTATTGGTAACAGTAAGGTTGTATTTGTCAACATTAGTTAATGCATTAGCTAACATATATTAAAAATGAACAATACTTAATTTATTAATTTGATAACACTTAACAATATGGTGTCATTTGTAAACATTAGTTAATGTGTTAACTAACATGAACTAACAATGAGCAATGCATTTATTACAGTAACTTCAATATTATCATAATTTTAAATACAAAATGACCATCATGGTTTGAAGTTACAGCTGTAAAACATGTCAGTGGATATGGGGCTACATCTTCACTAAACTTTGGTGTACTAGTGTGACGCTTGGGAAATGTCATCACAGTTATGACTTGCGCATGTACAGTTTTATCTCAGGGCCACATACTGGTACAAATATATGAAACATAGCTATTTTTGCTGATAACTTAAGAGGTTTTTCCTAAGTTTTTCAACTGGTTTCCAAAACTCCTGTTAATTTCATTTTCTGCCCTTGTTGGGCTTGACCCTGGTATTGCTGCTTGCAATATATAATCTTTAATTTCTGTTAATGAAAATAGTTATTCATTGTTCATGCTAGTTCACAGTTAAATAACTAATGTTAACAAATACAACTTTGATCTGAATAATGAATTAGTAAACGACGGAAACTAAGATTTTTTAAATCTAACATTGTAACTGTTAACATTTGTTAATGCACAATGAACAAACATGAAAAAGTGTTTTGTACTTTATATTGTATAAGTTTTGAGTTATGCTTTACATTGTGGGAATGCACTTTTACTCAACAGAACCATACTGTAGAGAGAATATGGCCCGAAGTAAATAAGCGGGTCAATTATCCAATAAAGACTGCACTCATCCAGATGGTTGACCAGGAGGCTTTGGATATGGAGGATGGGTTGACAAGATACTGTGTATCCAATCTTACATGTGAGATCAGCCAGACTGGAGTACAGAGATTAACGGGACTATATGGAAATAAAGTGGGAATTTTTTAAAAATGCAGAGTTGACTATAACAAGGAACGTAAATGTAGTTATAATTTTGTTTAAAACAACAAGATTTAATGCAATTTAAGTTGACTTGTAGGTACACAGCAAAAACATCAGTGTTATTTCAACTCCCATAGTGTTAAATTTAACACTTTCCCAGAGTTTATATAATCGACACCAGTTCAGAGTTAAATTAACACTTTGGATAGTGTCACATTTTTAACACTATTATGGAGTTAAAATATTAACACTCAGAGTGTTGTTTCTTAACACATTTAAGAGTATTTTTTACACTAAACATGTGTTATTCCTTTTCACTGGGGGTGTTAATTCCTAACATTCACAGTGTTATTTTATGACACTTTAAAGTGTATTTTAAACTCTATATCGTGTTACTCCCTTACTCTTAAAGTGTTAATTTAGATCATTCAGTGTTATTAACACTTTACAGTGTATTCATGACAGTTGTGTTACATTCAATGTTCTGAAAATACTTTTTCACTACAAGAAAAAAGAAACATACGAAGAATTCAACTTTTTTAATAAAGACAAAAATATCCAAGCACCATACAACTTGCACATTTACACAGAAAATAATGGTACAATATAAAGGCTGTCATCTCCACCATAAGCACTTTGTAAGTCAAAAGGCTTGTAAATTTGAAGACAATCTGCTTTTATCACAGCTTTTTCATCACTTTCAAACACGTTGTAGGCATGAAAATGCTCACTGAAATGGTCAACCATAAGCTTGTTCACTATGAAGTAGATCACACTGTTTTTTTTATTCTGCAAAACACAGGCATTTCCTGTTCTGTGCCACTGCAAATCACTAACCCGGCTCTGTACTCTACCCCACTGATCTTTACCCAGTTAGTAGAGAAGATGTCTTTTGCGACATCGGGCAGGGCTTGGGCAAACATTTCACCATTTTCCTCATTGTCCACATTAAATGTTTTCAAAGGTCCATACTCAACATGGTTCAAAGGAGATGTTTCCCAATTGGATGCTATGGACATTTGATGTTTTTTGGCAAGTGATACTGTGATGTTCTTGAAGTTTTTAAGTGTGCTTTTGAAAACCCTGTGTTTTGCCTCAAATCGCATACTCCACATATGTATTAACGGTCCAATTTTTCGAATACAAGACGGGTAATGTAACATAAAATGATGTTTAGGAATCAGGTTTCTACCTGGATACAAGTGTTTGAACAAGTCATGATGTTCCATTATTAAATGCTTCAAATGCACAGTCATGCCTAGTGTAACAGATGGAGAGAATATGATGTTAATTATCTGCAGTAAGAGCAACAGCAAAGTCCAGTTCTGGTTTCCTTCTGGCACAATGTCACCAAAAATCAAAGGAATGTTTCTTACCAGACAAAGAGTCTGAATAGAGTTGAGTCCTATATTATTGCCTATACTGTCCAAGTTGACCCTTGTCGGACGATTTTTGTGCTCCAAGTAGCCATAGTCAAAAGCATAGATTCGTGACAAAAGACCAGGTTTTGACAAAACATTTTCAGAGAGATATTCTAACAGTAACTTTATCTCATACTGAGCCACCCCTTCAAGTATGCATCATGCATTATGTCCAAAGAAAAGTTGTAGCAAACATGAAAGTACTGTAGGCTGTTAAGAGTTGAATTCTTCTTTAGACCAAATACACATAGCTTTTGTGGATTTGATTGCAACTCACTGCAGTGCATTTCAAAAAGCTCTTTTCCACGAAAAATTATCTTTGGGTCATCCTCTTTGTAAACATTCTGAGAATCATCTTTTTCAATCAAACACAAACGACAGAAGTGACGTCCACTGAAAGACTCTGCAAAACCCATTATTCCATGCATCCCCAAGTTGTCCCCAGTTATCTGACATACAGTGCCATAGACCTTTTCAGATGAAAAAGGCAACTCAATGCCATGACTCTCCAATATTTTGATGTCATCAATCAGAGGCTGTAAAATAGGATCAAAGCCATATTTTTTCACATCTTCTGTGTGAAACAATGCAACCAAATGAATGTTCATCAATACAGAGTTTAACTTTGGAGGCAGATTTCGGAGGACAAAATAGAGAGCACCAACTTTGTGAACACCACGTTTTGAACCCAGTGGGTTAGCAGTCTCAAAGTCTTCATTGTAAAGCTGAATTTGTAAAGAAGTCTGTGTTTTTGAGAACAATGGATGTGACTTAAAATAACTTCCATCACAAAAGTCTTCATATCTGTCTTTTGATACACATGGTTTTGCAAGTAGTTCACAAATATAAGAATTTCGCCAGATAAATTTAATGGTTTCCAAAATTGGAATGTAAACAAAAGTGTCTTTCACTGGGACCTGATCATAAGTACCTGTATTTTTATTTTTCCTTGTATCAAATCGAACTCCTAAATTTTTTTCCACTGGCTCCACAATCCCCCATTTCTTGTTGAAATACTTAATTCTTTTAGTTTCAGTATTAAAACTCACAAATGGGTTTTCAAAATTCTCAAAACCCTTTTCCAACGTAGATCTTACAGGGTTATCTTTTGGCACAGTGGACAGTATTTCTTGCTTTACTTGGGAGTGCAGTCCACCAGCAAGTTCTTCCAAATCACTAACAATTGATGTAACTACACTATTTGCCATACCACTACCATGGAGTTTGGCAATAATTGTAGCACAGATATCTTTTGTGTTTTCTGTGATACTTTGACCAGATCCATTGTTGTCAAAATACCCAGCATCAGGGCTCTGCACAACACTTGTTCCTGCAACTTCTGTACTATTTCGTAAACTGTGAAAATCAGCCTGAAATGACTCTGAGGTTTCTGCATCACCACTTTGACAATAACCCTTATCATGCACACTAACTAAATGGTTTTTTTAAACCTGAAAATGTTGAAAACTGACGCCTACAATGATCTTGTGCACAAACTAACTTAAACTTGGTGCCTGGATAGAAACTGTGGCCAATTCGCAAATGAGTTATTAGGCCCTGGCTGGTAGCATGCACTGCTTGACAAATGAAACATTTGAACATATTCATATGTCATTCAAAAGTTTTGCCCGCAACTCACGAACTCTTGGAGACTCATCTGTTGTGGTAACATCAATGTTGTAGACAGTTGTCTGCAGAAAAGTGTAGAAATGGACCAGGGACTCATCATAAGACATGTTGAACACGTAGTGGGATTTAAACAGTTCATCAAAAGCACCCAATGAGCTGGTGGCTTGGCAGAGGATGAGCTGTTTGTCAACGGCGATGTAGAAGGTATCAATCGTCTTCTGGGTTCGGCCAACTGCAAGGATGTATGGTTGTTTACCCTCTCTTTCCTGCACATATTCAGTGATGCTGCAGCATGACTAAAAGAAGAAAAAAAAAATTATAAATGTGTACACCTTCAAGTGAATCTGGTACTTGCTGGTCCATGTTAATGTAATAGACTTTGTAAACTGACCCTGTGATTTGAGATTTGCTTCACTGGATAAAACATTCCTCCCAAATAATTGGGACATACTGGTCAATAATACCCATTCATTTGAAAGGAACTAGACTTAGTCTGTGTTACCGGTGTTCAGCCGCAACACCGGTTACGTGCACTTGACCACGGCCCCCAACGTCGTTTTGATTTTGTATAGTAATAAAAATCATTTAGTTCAGTTAGAACTTACACTACAATTAAAAACTGTATGTGTCTGCTCCATACAGTGTAAGATGAACGAGAGTTGCAGCACAGATCAATAGCAGGAGTCAGATTTCACCTCACAGTCTGACAAGACGATGGTGGAAGATTTGGTTTCAAAGCGAAACATTAAAGCACATATTTAAGCGAGTTTGTCTTTATACTTTAAGAATAATAATTAACCCAACATTCAAGCATATGATACGCAATGGGTAGGGGTGTGGGGTAGGGACGTATTATATGTACGCTACAAGTGCATATGCAAAAGTGCATTCAGAAGTGCAAGAAAAGTAATTTCTGAAGATCAATAGAACGCCACATAGAAACAGAAAATCGTGCTATTGATACGCACTTTCATGAGATCGGGCTCTTCATTCTTATGAAAGTTGAGCTTCACGCTCACACGCGAGTGAAATGGGCACTGTTATGAATGCCCGTGCGGCCATGCTCATTTTACTTTCTAGTAAATCTACAGTAGCAAGTGCATATAACTAAAAAATTGTCTTGTGGAATTTACAAATGAGGCATAATAGTGTACCTTATGAAAGTGCACCATTTTGTCCACTGCATCACTTGGACTTATTTTGGTCCTCTTCCGTCCAGCTGTGGGTGGCAAGAGATAGAGAAGAAGCAGCAAAGAAGCAATGTCACTGTCCCAGTCTATCAGGAGGAAAAACAAGGCATTAATGTCTAATAGGAAAAGATAAAACTAGCTAACTAATTTGTATTATGAACCAGTGTTTCCGCTACATTCATTCTGCCATGGTGGTCCGCCACACCAAAAATCATAACGCCACAGCTGCAGCTTCAAAGTGAGGTCCGATATTGTGCATTCTATTGTGTTATGTTTAAGCCCCACTAAAAGCATAAAAAACATTCTTGCTGGAGTTTATTGTGCTTTCTAAATCATATTCCTTTCACAACACTGTGAACCATGCATGCTGTGTAGCTTACAAGTTTCATAGCTCTCTGCGAGTTTCTCAGCAGATTTTAGAAGTCGGCACAGCTCAGTTGTCTGAGTCAGTTTTTTGGCCTCTTTGATGACCTTGGGCTTGAATGAGGTGTCCCACTTCTCAAGCATCTTGGAGGCTGTTTCAGCACCAAACAGCAGCAGGAAGTCTTGATTCACCTGTTGATTATACACAAGCATATATATATGATGGCAGGGCTCAGTGCATTGTTAATGGTGCGCTTAATGATTTTTATCAGCGTGTGGTATATTAAACCAGTGTAAATCAGAATAAAAGATTTTGTAAAAAAGAATACAGTCAATTAGACAGGAATATAAATGATTAGGTGTATTCATGGCTAACATCCAGCAAAACACTGGATATTAAAGACTTCATTTTAATAAAAGAAATATACAACTCACCAGTCCTTTGACATCTAAAAAACGTGGAAATGTTTTGAAGACATCTGTGCTTCTTTGTGGGTCATGCACTAGGTCCTGACGGTGTTGAAACGTCATCTTCATCTTCTGAAATACACTTGCTTCATCAGGAGAGTGAACAAGAAATGAAATGGCCTCCCTGCAGGCATCTCCATCAAGCTGCTGAGGCAGTGTGTTTGCTGATCTTCGGCGCTTTGGTCCTTGTGCTTGATGCACTGAGGCTTCCTTGACTGGCCATTTTCCTGAAGTCCTGGAAATGGTTTTGAGGCGCCACGCTAAATATCCAGTGCCCTTTTCCCCATCATAGAAATGCTCCTGTTCCATTTAAATGAATAAACACAAATACTCACAAAATTATCTTACAGAAAGATCAGATGCAGCATTGTGAAACAAAAGAACAATTAATTATTTAATAGATTTTCTTTTTTCAAATTAATGTGCAATATCCCTATAACCCAAGTAATTTTAAAAATAAGGGCACTATCATCAATATTATTGTTGATTATTGTTGAATTTTGAAATCGTTTCACTTTTATAAGCAACTGTAATTATTTTAGAATGAAAACTACAATGCCAAAGCCCTTTTCTGTAAATCTGGTGCTGTTTTCTTAATAAGGTTGTAAAACTTACATAGCCCTTTGGAGAAAAAGGATCCTTCAGGGAGGGAAAGAGAGTAATAATTCCCAGGGCATACTTCTCCTTCTGCTGACGGGAAGGAATCCTACTATAGAGTGAAGAAAGTCAATCTTTAATAATTTTTCTTTATATAGTACAAGAAACATTAGTAATATCATTACAAGATTACAGCTTTTTTTTTTTTACATTCCCTTGTAATAAAAACCTTTTTAAATCTTACCCATGTTTCTCAGTAATATCACTCGCCAATATGTTGACAAGCTGTCTCCGAGTGCGGTGCATTAGTGAATTTTCTGACTTGTACTCTTCAAGAATATCCTCTCCTCCAGGCTTCTTAAGCAAGGCCTTTTCTACCATCTATTCTCATAACAGGAAAAGGAAAAATAAGTTTTAGCATTCAATTCTTTCTATTAGATAAAATCTTTAGAAAAAACATACCACAACATGTCTGTATAAACTAAGGCTGAAAGCTCAGATGAATCTCAAAAAACAGCAGTGTTGTCAAAGGTAAAATTCTATGAAGGGGCAAATTAATTATTTTATATATATATATAACATATTCTTTGATAAAAAAGTGAGTTTGGAACCAGATGATTCGATTGGTGATAATCTCAATTTAGTGTGACACCTTATAATTGATGGTAAATCAAAATAATAAGTTGTTTTCAGCTCTCAATTACCTCCTTTGCTGCCTATGACATGGAAGCCTTTGTTGCAGAACTGCTCATGTCTTCTTTGCTGGATCTATTTCTGCCTGTGGGAATACCCAGTTCTCTAAGGTCACTGTCACTTGAAGAAAGTGATATGGTATCCGTGAGGGAAGATGGTGTTGAATGATCTAAAGGAGAAAGCTCTTTAAAAAGAGAGAATTTGATTAACTTAACCTTTTGTGGCTTTATCCATTTTAGTATAAACATTTTAAGTAACCCTAAAGTATTCAGAATATATTCTTAGTAATTAGTAACAAACTTGACCCAACCTTGCCCACTGCCATGTTCATTCCATAAAGAAAGGTCAATGTCAGCTGCATCAAAGAGCATAGGTTTTCTAATGACACCTACCTTCAACTGAAATGCTGTCACATACTTTCAGGCACATGTCTGGATTGGCCTCCAACAGCTCTAGAAGAATGTCTTCCTCTACTGCTGTGTCAGTTTCATCAAAAATGTCAAGTTGAGTTGCATCAGGAAGCCCAAACCTGTTTTTGACTATCAAAAGAGGTAATGTAACCAGATAAAGTCACCTGGAGCAAGTTTTAAATCATTCCGCTTAACTCTATTTCGTTGTCTTGTAAATGTTAAACTAAAGGAATCTGCAGCAAAAGTATACTGCCATGTACTAACTAATGTTGATGATTCCACTAACTGTCATTAAAAGTAAAGCTCTGCAATTAAAATAAAATATTATGACAACATTTGAATAAACTGTTAAATACAGCCAAAAGTATTTAAATACACACAATCTTGTGCTGTGATTTGTCGCTAAAGTGGCTACATATTTTGTTTGGCCTTTAAAGGATGGCTATTTACCTTCCCTGATGAATTCTGAATAGGTGAAGCCTGAGTGCAATTTGATGTACTTCTTGATACTATGGTATTTCACCTTCAGCAACATGGTAACATCCTAAAACTGCACCTAGTGAAGAAAAAGCAATAAGTGGTTCAATCTTAACTGCAAGGAGATGTTAGCTTGTTTAAGTGGCAAACAAACAGTGAAGATTGCTTATCATATGCAGGAAAAAAATTTAAAAAATATTCTGTTTTGCAACATGATGCTCAGGCAATTTTTTTAAACTTCATTGCGAAAACAAGCATTATTAAAAGTTGAAAACTTGTCATTTTGTGGACACTTGTCATTTTTCATACTTTTTATCTTTTTAATCTGTATCATGATGTTGCTGTTCCGGCATACTTTTTAACCATTTAAGCAAGTAAATCACAGCAGAATTAGTTTATTTTGGGTTCATACCACTTGTATGCATCCACCATAGACCAAACTATTTAGAGAACGAATATTTTAAAAGTTGTTTGCTTGTCTTGTGGAGGGAACTGATGTACTGTAGTATGTACGTTTTTCAAATCTTCATCACGATGTTTGTATTCCTTCTTAGTTTTAACCAGTTTATTGTTATTAAAAAACAGTTAAATCTGAACCTCAAGTAACGTTGGCGCTGGAAGCAGCAGACGAGAAGGCTGGTTCGTTCCACCAGATGATGTTAATAATTCAGACATTTGATTGCCCAACCTGGGTCTTGCACAGCTAAACAAAGCAGTCGGTATTTCTGCCATATTGATGGCGGAAATAAACGCTGTTGGGGCGGACAAATCTACACCATCGGGCATGGGCGTAAATTTCATTTAACAGTAGGGGCGGGGACAATAAATATTAATTTTCTCATGAGCAATTTTTGAAGGGGGACACAAATAATACAGTGTAATTGTACTTATAAAGATATAAAGATATAATGTCCCACAGTGAAAAACTTTGCTTTTATCATTATTATTGTTGCATGGAGACTGCGTCATTATGGTTATTTTCAAAGTTTTTCTCGACGGCTTTGGAGTGTTAGTTGCAGTGTACTATGCAACAAGCTATTGTAAACAAGCTAACGTTAACTAGATAAGACATTTTAATCGCTAATATAGCAGATTCATTGAAAATTACATCGGTAATCAGCATTTTTGCCGCAACTAATTTATGAATGAGTCTGCATCAACTACATTAAAGAGAAACGCTTTATTTAAAGTGAATAAAATCCCCTACTTAATAGAGTTGAACATTAATTGAGCCGCAGCCACACACCTGACTCATGTGTGCAGAGTAGGTCATGAACTGGGAAAGCAGGCAGTGGGTCAAACCACTGTGAGAAAGGGGAGGGGGAACTCAACTGTTTATAAACGCATTTTTGCGTTTTTTTTTCTACTTACACAATTATTTAGGTATACATATATTTTTCACAATAGAGGGTGCGATATTTAAAAAAAAAAATTGGGGGGGGGGGACAATCCTCGGATGGGGGGGACATGTCCGGGATTTACGCCCATGCCATCGGGTAACGTTAAACGCGAGTAAAGTTAGCGGGATTAAACATGAAGGCCGCGAACGGCGCAAAGCGAAAATGGCCAGTGTGAAGACGCCAAAAGCCTTGTTTAGGCCATCATCACCGTCGAAAAATTTGTATTTTCCCTGCATCACTGCTCACGGACGTGCACCAAGCATTTTGAAACTGACGACGACACCACATAAAATGGCTTTCATTAAACGTTAGTGTAAAACAATGACTAGACAGTGATTTTCTTAAATGTACTAACACCGTTAAGCACATGTTGTTATATTAAAACACGCTAACGTCATTTTACCGTTTTACAGTTGCTGCACTAACTTAGACTGTTAAAGACTAACATTCTTTATAAATTGGTAAATGTGGTTCTCAACCTTTAAACCGAATATTCCTGACAGAAATGTGCTCTCTCACATCCCTTAACCGTCCGGAAAATTTAAAAAAAAGCGACGATCGACTGCATCACACCCCACTTAACGTTAAAACTTGGTTTAATAATGACTAACAACCTTTATAAATTGATAAATGTGATTCTTACCTTTTAAACCGAATATTCCTGACAGAAATGTGCTCTCACACACCTTAACTTTAACTCAAATTAACACTACAGATTTTGCTGTGTAGCCTGCGTTCCTTGGTCAGTTGCACACAGCACACTGCTTACTGGAGGGCCAGTGAGGCCAAACCCCCTGCATGTACTGTACTTGCATTCTTCCATAACATGCACAGTAACACTTTATTTTAGGGGCATTTAACTAGTTGCTTATTAGCATGAATATTAATAGAATATTGGCTATTTATTAGTACTTATTAAGCACATATTAATGCCTTATTCTGCATTACCTTATTCTACATTCTTAATGGTACCCAATACCTAAACTTAATAACTACCTTACTAACTCTTAATAAGCAGTAAATCAGGAGTGTTACCACATGCACAGATAATTTGATAATTTGATGACTAACACCCCTTCCCCCTCACTTAAGGGGGGATTCACCTCCATTTTCCAGGCCTTGACTACCACAGAAGCAGAGACCTAATAAGCTTGAGAAAAAATGCTTCATTTTACATTTTGATTGGGACTTTTTTAGAAGGGCAAGGGTGGGGGATGCTTTCATTTTACAGCAACCATAGGGAAATATGTTTATTACAATTATTAAGTTTATGATGTTTATTACAAGCTTAATAATGTTTATTATGCTTTTGTGTTACTCAATGAAAGAATCAGTTAAAGTTCTACTTACAATTAAATCAGTCAAGACGTCATTTTTAAAATTTGTATTACCTTGCATGTATGTCTGCTTATGACCAAACAATGTTTATTTGTTTGTATATGATATAGTTTATATACATTTCCCTATATTTCCAAATAATTCCCATAAATTCCTGTAAATTCCCATAAATTCCCGTAAAGTTTCCAATTTTGAATATTCCCAAAATTCCCCAGATTAAGTTCCCGTGGAAAGTTTCCGGAAATTTACCGGAAACTTTCCGCCCCTTTGCAACCCTAATCATACCATCATTATGATGTAACCCATCTGCCAATATATAGACATACTTTCAGTGTCCTGTGGCCTGTTGCACGGTTTTCGGTTTTTACCCAAGTAAGTTTGCATTTAGTTTGAGATCGCAAACCAAAACTGGATCAATCAGCTGTAAACACAGTGACATAAATGCAATAAAAAGCCACTCCCCTTGTATCACTTAGTAAAACAAGTGAAAGCAGTTCACAGTGAAGGGATTTTACAGACACAATTGCTACTCTTTTGCCATCATTTAATATATGAATGAATTAAATTATAATTATTTCTAATTATATGAATGAATATAACTATTATATGAATTGGCAGTTATTATTAAACTTACATACATACACACTAATACAGGAGAACATTAACACATACACACATTATTTGAGCTCTTTGTAAACCTAAACTATGTAAATGATTAAATTAAGTTGAAACATTTGCATTGAAATGGTTAGTATTTTTCCAGCTGCCTTCTTGAACTTATTTCTGCCTTGTAAATGCATTTAAATTCATTATATTAAAAAAATCTCTTAATCTTCAACAAAGAAGTGAATTATGCAGTCTTTCTCATGAGAAGTCAATCAAACTGGCTCTTTCCATGTTTCGCACGATTGGCTTTTTGAGACATTACGGTGCATTTAGGAGTTGATATAGTATGTTTATATTAAGCGCTGTGCTGAACATGATCTTGGATTTGTTTGGTTTTGTCAACTCCAAACCTACTCTGAAACTCAAGAGTTTGTTCAGAAAGCTTTGTGCAACAGGCTACTGGAGGGCCAGTTTCTGCAGAATTTAGCTCCAACCCTAATCTAACAAACCAGAACTAGCTAATGAAGGTCTTCAAAATTACTTGAAAATTGCAGTTACAGTAGGTGTTGAAGCAAGGCAGGACCTAAACTCTGGTAGGAAGGTCTTAAAGTATGATCAGTATTTATTTACATATTTTCTTACAATTCAATTGTTTCTATTAATAGGCAAAGGCATTCCTAATCTGCTGGCCAGAGATGGCTGCAAGAGAAGAATTTCAGAGCAACTGCTGCCAAGGGCCTCAGAAGCTGCTGACCTATACAGACAGGAAATGGGACACAGTCTGACTACTCCATCAGCATTTGGCATCGATCCATTTCAGTCTGAAGAGGACAAAATTAGGGCAGAGACAGAGTTTAATGCACTGTATTTTGACCTTGACAATGTACTGAACTACACTGTAAATGAGTATTACAGACCATACCAAGACTGTCTATCTGAACTAGTTAACATCACGAGAAGATGTGCATAGAGATGCTTTATATCGTACCACTGACAGACAAAACTTATCTGATGGTGTTTTTTATTTTTTATTGTAAACTGTAGCATGCAATGTGTAAAAGAAGTAGAAGAAGAAATAATAAAAGAACAATACAGTTATATTAAGTTTTCTTCTGGTCGTAAATGAACATCTGAACACTCATTATACCATATAACAAACTTCTGTGGGCCTTATTAGATTTAAAACATTAGGGTGGCCAGCCACCAAAAAAAAAAACAACAGGACTATTTAAACTTCTCTTATTGTGCATTAACTTTTTTAACATTTGAAATATGCACTCTTTTACATGCATACACACTTTTATACAGAAGTGTACTGCTCTTCTATGGCCCTAATAACATTCAAAACTTCAGAGAGGCCAGCTACAGCCACCAGGGATTCCTCTGTAATTGGAGACCGACACTTAACACATCCTTGACCCTCCTGGAGTATAGCATTGACACACTCTCGACAACCAACCAAACTGCGACAGCAGCGCGCCAGCATAGGACTGTTCATCACTCCTGTAAAAAACATTACAGAAATGTGATAATAATAATACTATATGTGATAACACTAAGACCATTTTTGGGTGAATTACTCCTTTAAATAGTCCCATAATAAAATATATGTCTCAACTGTAAACAACTTGCACTTGAAATTTGAAAAAATATCAGTGTCATTTGTTTGTCTTAAGATATACAACCAGTAATGGTTTTTGTAAGGTATGTTTGTAAAAACACTTTAAAATCCTAATAGAACTAGTCCTGGCTTAAACACTTTCAGGAAAATAATCCCTAAGTGTCAGACTCATGATCCAGGTAACTGAAAGGACAAAGTTGTCCTAAGAAAACAACAGGTACACATTTTGGTACACAAACTTTCATAAAATGGTTTTGATACACTTGAAATTTTGACTACTGTTGTTACATGTCTGTCTGATGACTAGGTAATTACTTGCCTCTGCATACATTGCACCTAAATGAGGTCTTCAATATCTCACTTTGCTGTTCTGTGAGGCCCTCAGAATGCTTGGAGAGCTCCCTGAGCTTGGCTGACACAGCTGGTAACCCTTCAGATGCGAGAAGGACCTCCTCGATTTTGTCTCTTATTTCTAAGAGCTCCGATTCCTCGTGTCTTTTAGCTTGCCTTTAACAGTTGAAAGACAATTAACAGATGTAAGAATCTCAAACCATATTTAGACATTGTTTTCTAAACAATATTTGAGTTGCAATTCTTATCACCTGAGATCAGTGATTTTGCATTAGTGAGTTTTTCAAAAAGTATTTGAGATTAAAATGATAAAGTACGTCTGTAAAACTAATTTCTATAACTACCTCCAGAAAAACTAGTCCCATACATACTGTAGGAATATCTAACTGTTTTTTGTCAAACTTTATTGTCCTCCAAGAAATCCAATCTCATCTGAAAGTTAATGTCTGTAACTGCAGATAAACATTTCTTAAAAGTTTTGGTCAGTGTGAACAACTATAGATCTTGCTAACTAGCACATATTCTGCTTTCTGCATCCTTTATGTTGTGGCTGTCTGTTTTTTCCATCTGACAACAAAATAACGAATAATTAAAGTCAACAGCAAAATCTTGTAACTGTGAAAAACTGGCCACTGAAATATCTGAAACATGTGGTTTCTCCATGTTTACATGGGCTTATATGTAGCACATGGCAACAGGACAGATCATAGAGTTCACAATAGGACTGTCTCTGTGCATCAAAGTAGTTTTTACTTTGTAAATAGGTTTACTTTTACTGCAATTTAGGAGAACTCTTAGTGGAAAGATAAAATGTTTCCCGAACACAGGCCCTGAAAGAGATGTCCACATGTGGAGATTTTCAAAGTTAATCTATAGATTAGCAAATCAGAATAATGAAACTTGAAGTAATGGTGTAACCTAGTGAACTCTGTTCAAGTACAATTATTGCTGTATTGAGTGTGAGATCAGAGCAGCCTAGGAATTCCTTGCAGATTGTTGAAGCTGAGTGAACTGCAAAGAAATCTCTTTTTTTATATTATATTTTATATTATATATTTATATATTTTTATATTAATCTGCATCTCTGACTTCTGATTGTGATTCATTATCATCAATCTATGGACCTTAACTTGAAAGAGACACTCCCACCTCTGTAAAATACACAGAAGTGGGAGTGTTTGGTTGGTACATCTAGTCCCATTCGAACTTGTACATAAAATCACAGATGTCGAGTGATAAGAATTGACAGCCTATGGACTAGGCTAATCGCTAAAGCACTTAAGATTTTTGTTTGCAGGAATATATTAAATGTTCAAAGATGAATACACGTTTCTAGTGAAAGCAATTTTGATCTTACCCTAGTTTTCTTCTTTTTCTTCTTCTTCCCATTTCTGCAAAAACATCTTCTTTGATGGCAAAAAAGCGCCTGGAGCTCTGCTTCCAATAAGAAGAACCTGTGACAGATAGGATAAATAGAATAGTGAAATTCAGAATGGTACTTTCATGGTAATACACTAAGTAGTAACTTGCATATTGATGAGCTGTGGTGAACCTTTTGTGCCAGGGCTATCAAGGAGTAGGTTTCCTTGACTATCAGTTAAAATGATGTCTTCATCAGCACCCATAGCAAGGGCTTCTTTAACTTTGGTTGTGATGGTAGACAAACAGGCCTCAGACTCTTGAAAAGGGATTATCAAGGCCTTGTCCTGTACTATTTTGTCACCCTCAAGTTGACCAAGGAAAATGGTTCTGTGGAAAAACACACACAAGCACATTGTGTCTAGCAGATGTTTTGAATATTCTAAACACAGACATTTGGAGTGCTTTAAAATTGCAACAGAAATGAACGAAATCAGCTACCTTCATTTCTGCAACATAGAAACCAGACTCTTACATTCTTGTAATGTGTAATGTGTGTGTGTGTGTGTGTGTGTGTGTGTGTGCGTCATACCTACCAGTTTTGTTGAACTTATTTTAAAGTTGAGTTCCTGTTTCTCAACACCTCATAGTTCTCATCTGCGTCTCATTTTAATTAGTCCATTAATGTGCATTTGTCCTGATAAGGTAAATATTTTTGTCGGTTTTTAACATCTTAGGTTAATTGCCATTTTCTATTATTTTGTATTAATAAATATGTATGGTATACTATTACTGGTTATAGAAGATTCAGAGCCATCATTTTGTCAAACAGAGGTTCCACAAAGTATTAAATGAAGAATGCCAGTAAAAAGAGATTGGATTTTTGTGAAAACATTAAATGAAAAAAATAAAACATTAAAAACAGACTCAAAAACGCAACTTACCTTTGGTAGATTTTTTGATTAGTTGCAGGATGGGGTGTGCAAGCAGCAGCAGTGGTAGCAGTGGATGATCTTGAAAAACTAAAACGAGGTCGACTCTGACCAGGGTTTGGGTGAAATGGGTTTATGACTGGGCTTGGTAATGCCCCACACATTTAATCCCCCATCACCTGGAAGGTCATGAGATCCAAACAACTAAAGAATCCAGATGTGGATGGAAAAACTGAAACTCCCTGGTCACTGGTCAAGTAAACACTTGATTGTGTTACCTAAAGAGAAATCAAGAGAACAGTTCAAGCACAATACAATACAATAATTATACTGAATTTAATTAACACTTTTAACCAACAAAAGTGTTGGTTTGTTTTCAAGTCCTAGTTTTCAAGTTTGTTTTCAAGTTCATTTTTAAACTAATTGTGTATATATATATATATATATATATATATATATATATATATATATATATATATATATATATATATATATATATGTTATTCTTAGCATTTAGCCAAATAATTCTTTTAACGTTGTACATAAATTCATTTATATGTCACTTTTTATATTAAAGGATTTTAATATGCAATATTGTCTATGGGGACTGAACAACCTCAAGTTTATATGCATTTTCACAGTCACAAACATGTAAATAGATTTATGGCTGAGAATATATGTAATTTATCTTATGTATTTGTATAAATCAATTTGCGGAAGTGAAATTTATGCTGATTGCTACACATTTCATTAGCAACGGGGAGGGGGATGTTTATAGGCTATGGATGATTAAAACAGTTTAAATAGAACAAACCTTAAAAATCCTCGCCAAGTTGTCCACTGTTATATCATCCTCTCGAAGTACAGCAGACAACGTGCCCCTCCTCAATATGTAAGTTGTTCCCAAAGACATCTTGTAAAAGTTGCGAGACCGCGCCAAGAAACTTCCAATTTAAGTGCTAGCATACGCCATACCCCACATCCGTTTCATCTGAGATAGGGCCTGTAACGTTACGCCTCATAGAGGTCATTTCACGTAAATACTTCGATAAAGCATTTCACTGAAATAATATATGTTTATTATTACCATCCAGCCCATGTACTGGATTATTTATCAAATAATGGTATTGACAGACACATTTACAATAATTATGTTTGCAAATGTATTTTTCCCAATTTTCCCATTTACATAAGTTTTAAAATGTTTTAAAATGTACTGTATAAAATAAATTTTAAAATGTTTTAAGATGTACTGTATAAAAGGTTTGGCCTAACAATGAAATGAGCAGAAATTCTGCACCACTGTACACAATGTATAGGCCTACCTACGGTTTGCATATTTCTGTATTTATTCACTAAAAAACTAAATGTAGCCTAATTAATAAAACAACGCCTACTGGTTAAGTTTGTATACTTCAGCCTTGGTAGTGTGCAAAGTGTCCTTTGCAAAGTTCGTTATGAAATTGCACCTTGCAACCTTTTTGTGTTCATTTATTTTTCCATATTAAATAAACTGATGACCAAACCAGTTTTCACACACACAATAATAATAAATAAAAAAAAATATTCTCATCATTGCACAATATCTATCTATACATAGTTTTGTTGCACAGAACAATTACAGATTTGACAATAATGCAAAATTAAAGTTACATCATTACACATTTTCATTTGGATCAAAGCCTATCGCGTGCGTTGCGGGTAACTCACGGGATGGGTAGCATAATAGGAAATAACGTGCATTATAATAAATCACGGGTGGATCGGAGGCGGATATGAGAGATATGATAATTCACTTTTTTTAATAAATGAATGTTCATTTAAAACAGCATTCATTGAAAAAGGATTAAATGATATCGAAGCTGCCGATTCGGGTGACGTTTATGATTCGAGCATCTCTAATGTACAGTAATAAAAAAGATTAAGTTGTAGATTATTTTAATTGCAGTCTGAATGTCCACATCAGTGGTCACCATCACTATTTCAGAATGTGGTAGACATTAGGTGGTTCTAAAACTATATCAGCATGAGACCCCCTGGCAGTATGCAATGTGCATCCTAGTTTGTGTCCCCTTCCACAGAAAATGAATGACACGAAACAATTTCAAACTTACAAACCATGAAATAATACAAAAGAATGCTTTATGCAGTGATTTGATAAGTTATGTTGGTTGGTAGTCTTTTTCCTCTGATGATTACATTCAATAATGATTCATACATACACATTGTGAACTATACATATCTAATAATAATCTTGAATTTTTCTTTTTTCATTATAATAATTCTGTATATTTTTCCTTCTGTTTACCTTCTGTTCTATGTTTATGTTCTGTAAAGTTGCTTTTAGACAATGTCTGTTGTAAAAAGCGCTATACAAATAAACTTGAATTGAATTGAATAAATTCTATAGGCATAGTTCATAAAATGTCAAAAGTGTGGCTTGCCCCCTGTGCCATCTGGCAACTCCGCAGGAGGCATGATGACCATCCGTTTGGAAAAAACTAGGTTAAAATCCATATTAATGGACTGTTTTTTTGTTTTTGTTTTTTTTACATAAAATAATATATAATTTTATTACAAATGGAGGTTATGCTTTGGTGGGGTTGTTGCCACTGTCTTATTTGTTGAATTATTTATACTTAACTGGATATGTACTATGTTTCAAATAGTTTGTTTTTAATTGATTCACAATTAAAGACTGAGAAGCATAGGATAACCTTTCAAGGATAGATCTCGTAATAACTATATAACTTATAAAAACTTTGTATTGTGTACGTCTGTTATTGAATTACTTGTACTGCTTCTCATCTTGGCCAGGTCACTCCTGTAAATTCTAATCTCAGTGAGTTCTACCTGGTTAAATAAAGGTTAAATAAAATAAATAAATAAAAACTAATGGTTAATTGTTTTCTGTTTTTTCTCCAAAACTTGGTTAAGTTACATTTCCTCTGACAACTTGGTGTAGTAGCCTATCTTTTATTATTTTGATTCCTAAATTCATGTTTATAACACTGAATTTTGCTAAATAAACCATGAATATTTGACTGAAACCTGTCTATTAATATCTGTTTGCATAAACTTTAAGTTTGAAATTTGGTAAATGTTGCCCCGCCTCTTAAATCTGTA
>NC_083475.1:3215979-3311710 GCF_030014155.1 Tachysurus vachellii
CCTATGATCTCGCGCTGGGTAAACGGAAGGAATGTTGTGCTTTGCGAATTACCCATCGCGAGTTGGTAAACGGCGTGTGCTACATTTGCTCTGCCGATTGCGAAACCGCAATAGGGAAACCGTTTGCCAGAATATACCCTGACCCGGGACGAGGGGAGAGACCTCTCGGAGTTCATGGAGATATCCATCGAAATTGATAACCTGATGAGAGCCCGTCGAACACCCGTACATGGCTTTCGGCCCGAGAGCACTGAGCCCATGCAGCTCGACTACACTCACCTTCAGGACAATGAGCTGAACGAGATATGTTCATTTATCAGTTGTAGCGCACACACACACACACACACACACACACACACACACACACACACACACACACACACAGCTTCACCAATCAATAGGATTGTGTGACCTGTCAACATTAGTGTGTATGGACACTTAATATACTGTAGTGTACATGATATTTAAAGTCGATCAGTTCAAACACAATATTTTTTATTTAAACATTTAGGCTATGATGTTAAATCATTAAGATCTAACTAATGATATTAGATCAATTATTGTATTAAAATAATTGAGAAATCACACAATTTTAGCTAAGGTTTTTTTTTCAGTTTATGAGGAGATTTATTGTGTCTTATTATTATTTAGTTTGGTGATATTTAATATAATTTTATTTAAGTGATGATGTTAACAGAATAGTCAGAATGAACCACCACCACATCATATATTATTAAATAAATTCATTGAGTGTTTTAATTGGAGTTAAAATGGCTTTGTGTTGGTGTTGCCCGATGTACTCCTAAACCAACTGCAGTTCTGTTCTTCAGCTCTCAGATGAATCCAATCTCCACTCTGACACTGTTCTCCAGTGTAAACACAAACTGAAACACATTTCATCTTTTTATATCCTCTGATTACAGTGTAGGAGTTTCAGGGGTAAAGACACAGTGTGGTGTCTGTTTTAGAGAAGATAAACTCTTTATTAAACTAGTCTGTTACACGACTACACACCACACAGAAATGTTACTGCACTCTAAAAACTGCTGGGTTGAAAACAACCCAATTTGGGTTATTTTGGCAACCCAGCGCTGGGTCAAAAAGGGATGAACCCAACGCTGGATTATTTAAACCCAGCTAGTTGGGTTATCATGTTTAACCCAGCATGCTAGGTTGTGATTTTAACCCAACTATTAGTTAAAAATGATGACACTGCTGGGTTGAATTTAACCCAAAATGGGTCAGAAATTTAAGGGTTTTTTTAAGTCAGAAATTTTAAATAGAATCTACAGCAATACATACTTCGGTAATCAAACCCCGCCCACGGGAAACACGGAAGTATGTGGAAGTAATTTAGGTGATCTAAATAAAATGTCGTCCTTCGTTTTATAAACTTAAAATAAAATAAACCTTACTCATTTTATTTAATAAACCTTACACGTTTTCTTATTTTTGGAATGGATGTCTAGGCTAAAACAGCAAACCTTAAATATTATATATAATATGTCTAATATACGAAGCTGATTTCGTCATACCTTGTAAAACGCTCGCATTCTATGAAAATGTATCAAATATCACAGTAAATGCATCACTGACCTCAGTCAGAAAAATTTACTTCCAATTAAATGTGTGAAATATGAGAACATTTCATGTAACAGTGTACAAGTTAAAGAACACGGAATCCAATAAAACAGTCAGGTCACAGTAATAATAATAATAAAAGTTTATTAACTATACACAGTTTAATTAATAATAATAATTAAAAAAAAGTTACAGTTTGTCTGCAAAAATGAACACCGGCAGAACTCTTACTGCTGGTGTCTCCTTCCCAGGAAGTCCATACACCAAACTGCCACACCAGTGAACACTGCTTACTGCCATCAACTAATTACAATGAAAATATTAATATCAGTCAAAAGGCATTCTATCCAAGAATTGCTCCTAAATTATCCTAATGATCCTGGGTGTGTCACGAATAAAATAGCGGTCGAACATGTTTAGTTTCAAACCTTAACGTTATTTAGCCTGAGCTGACCTCAGACATTCCCGCTTGTTTCAACCTCACAGTAAAGTTAAGCAAAATGTAGAAGCAGAGCGGGAAATTGGATGTCCTAACAAAATACGTTACCATCAAGTAAACTCCGCCGTATCAAACCCGTATCTAACACAGAAATAATTTATAATAAAGTAGATTTAACACGTACAAAAGTAATATTTAAAAAGCATTTACCTTATTCCTGCCGAGCTCCGAAGAAGATGCCACGCGTGCTCTCCTGTTCACTGATCTGGGATCTGTCGTGAGTCGGAGCACGGCTGTCACTTGGCCGTGAGGTAATCTCAGTTTAACTGACTGAAAGCCTAAATTGTGCTTATAACATTAGTTTATACAGTAAAGCAGAATTTTTTATGGCTATGAACATTGTTAAATACATATTGAATAACTTACGTTTCAGACAGAATTTCACTCGCTTTCATCTGAAGATGCAAAGATGGCGGCTTTTCGCACAGGTGTCGTCTGATTTTCACGTTAACGTGCATGCTCTCTTTAACGTCCGTGTTCACAACCCAGCTGGGTTATAGCTCAAGACAATTTTCAACCCAAACTTGGGTTAAAACAACCAAAAGTCCTACTCAGCGGCCTCAACCCAGGGAATTTTTGGGTTGAAAAAGCAACCCAGCGTTTTTTTAGAGTGTATATATATATATATATATATATATATATATATATATATATATATATATATATATATATATACACATAGTGTGTGGGTGTGTGTGCATGAAAAAAAAACGAGGCAAGGCTACGAAGCCAGCTCTTCCGTGTGCTCATTGTGTGTGGTAAAAAAAAAAAGAATATGTAACAGAAAAAAAAAGAAATTTTTTATGCAAAATGTATACTTTTTACAACTTTATGCAAATTCTTTTTTGTTTGTAAATAGTAAAACTTTAAAATATACAGGGAGAGAGAAAAATAAAAGAAATCTTATCATTTATCATTGTCTGTGCGTTTTTCTTCTTCTTTTATTCTTTAAGTACTGAGTTCACTACTGAGGTCATCACAGAAATCAATACTGAGCTCACTAATGAGTTCACTAATGGGTTTACTACTGAGTTCACTACTGGGGTCATTACATAGTTCACTACAGAGTTCACTAATGAGTTCACTACTACTGAGTTCACTACTGAGGTCATCACTACTGAGCTCACTAATGAGTTTACTACTGAGTTCACTACTGGGGACATTATGTAGTGCATTACAGGGTTCACTAATGAGTTCACTACTGAGGTCATTACAGAGTTTACTACTGAGTTCAATATAAAGTTCACTACTTGGGTCATTGACATATGTCATGAACATACAGAGTTCACTAATGAGTTCACTACTGAGGTCATTACAAAGTTCACTAATGAGTTCACTACTGAGTTCAATATAAAGTTCACTACTGGGGTCATTGACATATGTCATGAATAAACAGAGTTCACTAATGAGTTCACTACTGAGGTCATTACAAAGTTCACTACTGAGTTCACTACTGAGTTCAATATAAAGTTCACTACTGGGGTCATTGACATATGTCATGAAC
Organism: Tachysurus vachellii; assembly: GCF_030014155.1. Taxonomy (NCBI): domain Eukaryota; kingdom Metazoa; phylum Chordata; class Actinopteri; order Siluriformes; family Bagridae; genus Tachysurus; species Tachysurus vachellii. The sequence continues at coordinate 3,219,564 of NC_083475.1, forward strand.
ATACAGTGGGGCAAAAAAGTATTTAGTGAGCCACCAATTGTGCAAGTTCTCCCACTTAAATAGATGAGAGAGGCCTGTAATTTTCATCATAGGTACACTTCCACTATGAGAGACAGAATGGGGGAAAGAATCCAGGAAATCAGATTGTAGGATTTTTAATGAAGTAATTGGTAAATTCCTCAGTAAAATAAGTATTTGGTAGTGATGTTACCAGTGACACCAGTGTGTCAAAAAAATGAACCGATTTTCATTGAAGCTTTGTATCGAAGCTTGATTCGTTCTGGCAAAATCACATGACCAATGATGTCCGAAGCTTCGTTTCTGTCATGATTCAGCCCAGACTTTTGGCCATGTGCTGTTGTTGTCACGTGTCTGCCCCACCTTCGTCTGCTCCTCCCTGTTTCTTCACCTGTTCCTAATGTTGTCATTGTCTTCATTGTATTTAAGTTAGCCGCGTTGCTGAATGCAGCGCGGATCATTAGTTGCGTGTACCCCTTGTCATGTCTAGTCTCTGTTAAATGTCGTCGGTAGTATTGTTTCATTTATCGTCATTTTTGTCTATGTCTTCCTTATTTATTAAACCCCCTTCATTTGAAGCTATCCTGCGTACGGGTCTGTCTCCTTCCATCCCGGTTGTGACAGAATGATCCGCCCTTTTAACCCAGCAGACCCAGCAGGATAGCTTCCAGCTCGGACCGGCTTTTTTCCCTTCTCCCCCTGGACTGTTCCGCCAGTCCTTCAGGTCTTTTTTTTTTTTCTCGGTGACATCGCTCCGCCTTTTTTCCGGTGAGGGACGCCGCTCCAGTTTTCGGTTCCGTCCGAGGCGGTCGTCGCCTCACTTCCGTCGCGGAGGATGTCACCAACCCGTTTTTGCCCCTTTTTTATTTTTTGGTGCCCTGCGGCATCGCCCCGCCCTTTTTCTGGTGAAGGACGCCGCTCCAGTTCCGGTTCCGTCCGAGGAGGGCGTCGCTTCACTTCTTCCGCGGGGGGTGCTGCAGGCCCAGGGCGATGGACCTTCCCACCCTCCCACCCTTGGTATTCTGGACATCAGGACGTGAATCTGGCTGCGGTGTGTCGGGGTTGTGTTCGGCCCTTCAGCTCGACTGTGGATATCGCTCGGCCCTTCAGCTCGGCTGTGATGTCATTCGGCCCTTCAGCTCGGCTGAGGATATCGCTCGGCCCTTCAGCTCGGCCATGGAAGTCGCGTGGCCCTTCTGCTCGGCTGAGGACGTCGCTCGGCCCTTCTGCTCGGCTGTGGACGTCGTTCGGCCCCTCTGCTCGGCTTAGGACGTCGCTCGGCCCTCGCTGCTGTGCCACTGTGAGCCTTGCTCCCCCCGCTTGCCTCGCCGTGTGCCTTACTCCCCCCACCGGCCTCGCCACGTGCCTTGCTCCCCCCACCGGCCTCGCCGCGTGCCTTGCTCCCCCCACCGGTCTCGCCGTGTGCCTTACTCCCCCCCCATCTTCCTTCGCCGTGTTCCTCGTTCCCCCATCTGCCTTCGCCGGGTTCCTCATTCCCCCATTTGCCTTCGCCGTGTTCCTTGCTCCCCCCCATCTGCCTTCGCCATGTGCCTCGCCCCCCCTCCTGGACTCTGACAGGGTTTGGCGCTTCGGGAGCCGCGCCTGTTGGGGGGGGTTCTGTCATGATTCAGCCCAGACTTTTGGCCATGTGCTGTTGTTGTCACGTGTCTGCCCCACCTTCGTCTGCTCATCCCTGTTTCTTCACCTGTTCCTAATGTTGTCATTGTCTTCATTGTATTTAAGTTAGCCGCGTTGCTGAATGCAGCGCGGATCATTAGTTGCGTGTACCCCTTGTCATGTCTAGTCTCTGTTAAATGTCGTCAGTAGTATTGTTTCATTTATCGTCATTTTTGTCTATGTCTTCCTTATTTATTAAACCCCCTTCATTTGAAGCTATCCTGCGTACGGGTCTGTCTCCTTCCATCCCGGTTGTGACAGTTTCACACACACCCACGTGACTGCTTCGTTATCTGATTCAAAGGTTTAAAACCTTATTGGGCTTATTGATTTCGCCCAATAAGGTGGATATATATGGCTTTGTAGTAAAGCCGATATTTCTAACTTAAATCTCACTCATCATTGGGCAATTATATGATTCAATGTAACATTTCATGTCATATATTTTGTCATATATATATATTTATTGGATAGTAGCAATAAGTTGAAAAATATAGGAATGCAAGAAAAACCTTTTGTGCACCGCTTAATATCAATAATGATCTTTTTTTAAATGGTTCACACTTTATACTTTTGAGACAAGGTCTATCCTTCGAGCAATTAACCTTTTTCCGATACAATTGGGTTGAAAGCTTCACTGCTTCAAGAAAGCTTCACTTTGCCATCACTAGTATTTGGTCACCTACAAAAAAAGCAAGATTTCTGGCTCTCACAGACCTGTAACTTCTTCTTTAAGAGGCTCCTCTGTCCTCCACTTGTTATCAGTATAAAAGACACCTGTCCACAACCTCAAACAGTCAGACTCCAAACTCCACTATAGGCAAAACCAAAGAGGTGTCGAAGGACACCAGATACAAAATTGCACCCTGCACCAGGCTGGATAGACTGAATCTGCAATAGGTAAGCAGCTTGGTGTGAAGAAATCAACTGTGGGAGCAATTATTAGAAAACCTCCTTCCATCACCAAGGGCATTGAAGATGAAACGTGGCTGGGTCTTTCAGCATGATAATGATCCCAAACACACCGCCCGGGCAACGAAGAAGTGGCTTCGTAAGAAGCATTTCAAGGTCCTGGAGTGGCCTAGACAGTCTCCAGATCTCAACCCTATAGAAAATTTTTGGAGGGAGTTGAAAATCTGTGTTGCCCAGCGACAGCCCCAAAACATCACTGCTCTAGAGGAGATCTGCATGGAGGAGTGGGCCAAACTACCAGCAACAGTGTGTAAAAACCTTGTTGAGACTTGAATGAACTTTTGTTATTGACCAAATACTTATTTTCCATGATAATTTGCAAATAAACTTTGTCTGATTTTTTTAATGTGATTTTCTTAATTTTTTTTTTTTCTCATTTTGTCTCTATAGTTGAAGTGTACCTATGATGAAAATTACAAGCCTCTCATCTTGTGGGAGAACTTGCACAATTGAACACTTATTGCTGCCTAAAATATATAAATATACAACATCAGATATTAGACTATAGCCCTATTCGGACGGGACTAGTTTTCCAAACTACGTTTGAGTTAGTTTTTTTTCAGCCGACGTCTGTCATTTCATGTATGGATTCAGACGGGACTAACATATCTGTGTTTATTATGGAGGTAGGAGCGTCTGTGTTTTACATGTTGGCGTTGCACCAGGATGCGTGGATTGTGTATGGTCATATTTTTATATAGAACTTCTTATAAACCCACTGGAATAAATACGTTTTTATATAATTTTCATGTTATGTAATTGACTATAGAAATGAAAGTACTCTTACCTGAAACTGATATTACAGTAGCCAGTCTCAGTCAAATCCTCCACTTTGCCTTTCAGATTCTCCACCTGGGACATCAGATCTGACTTCTCTTTCACCAGATGAGCATTGGTCTCCTTTTCCTGCTCGTATCTCTTCTCAGCTTCAGCCATTTGTTTCTATACACACAGATTTAGACATGAGAAATCTCATTGGTAAATAAAGAACACACACACACATTCACTTTACAACATCTGGCTTGGTAACATGAGAAGAAAAACCTACCTTTAGTAACTTCTCATTGTGTGTTAAAGTCATCTGATCATACTGTGATATCAGGATATTGTGAGCTCCGAGCTCTTGCTCATTATCCTAAAACATAGTCATGAAGCAGAATGTCAGCTAATTAACAAGTTCATCAGGATATAGAGGTAAAAAACTTGATTTCCAGTGTGTGAGAAAAACACAAGGGTCATCTGGACTATAGTAACATATAGTAACTTATCAAGCAGCAGGAACATGAGAGTCCTCACACACACATGGTCACGTATGTTTTAAAGCGTAAATAGTTGTTCCTAAATATCCATGTTTAAAATGCCCAGAGTTACTGTATTTACATCTCTGACCCACAACTGACACACATGACTTACCTTTAGTAACTGACTGCACTCACTTAAAGCTTTCCTAAAGTCTGCACAACATAACTTCTGTTTAACGTGAGCCTCCCGCTCTTGCTCACACTCCTAACACACAGATTACATGATTCTTATCTACAATGGGTTCAGCAAACTAGACCGAAAACCAGAAATCATTTTAGACATTTTGTTTAACTACATGATGTAGCTGGTGGTGCTACTTATCATGCAGCATGAATGTCAAGTGTCCTCATATTATTTCTAAAGCTAAATACAAGGATGTTCTCTCTTACCCTCCTTATGTCATCACACTTCTTGCATGTCTCAGCGAGCTTCATCTCCATCACCTCCACTGTACCTTCATCTCACTGTACTCGGACTGCAGGATCCTCAGCTGCTGGTTCGCTCCATCACATTCCTAAAACACAGCCATGGACAAAAAGAAAAGATAAATGTTCACATCTACAATGTGTTAACTCTATTCAAATAAACACCAGCATCATTTGTTTATTTTATTAAACTACGTATAACATTTGGAGTAACTCATCATGACCTTATGATCTATTATTTCTAAAGGGACTTAGAAAAGAATGTCAATGCTTAAGTTCACATGTTAGTGCTTAATGTTCACAGACAACAGGCCACTTCCTGTATAACAATAATTAAAAATAGATTTTTTTATAGAAGAAGCCACCTTCATTTTGTCACATTTACTTTACAGCACAATGGAATTCTTTCTTTGCATATCACAACTTTGGAGGTGTTTTTATCTCACTCAGTTAAATAAAGCCTGTAAAGTAACTCGCTATGCAGCATGAGAGTCAAGCTTCCTCACATTATTACTAAAAGAAGTGTTTAAGGATTTTCTCACTCACCCTCTTTGCCTCAATACACTCTGTGCGTGTCTCACACAGAAGGTGGCCCAGCTGCTGCCTCAAGCCATGCAGTGTGTCCACCCTGGACATCAGCTTGGACTTCACCTTCTCCAGTTGGGCATTCGTCTTCATCGCCTGCTTGTATTTCCTCTCAGCTTCAGGCAGAGAGACCTGGAAATTCAATAACAGAAGCATGTTATTTACATCTACACATTCAGACACTCCAGAGTACAACATGTTGCTCATCAGAACAGTTATAAAAACCTTTTGAGAGGAAAAAGGTTAATACCATTAGTAACTCATCCTGCTGTTTTAATGTCTCTTCATTCTGGGACTGCAGGATGCTGTAAGCCTCCTCTGCTCGCTCACCATCCTACAACACACATGGGTTTAACAATACAGTCAGATTCCAAGTTGTGCTCCTCATATTTATATTTTCCTCACAGACACAACACATGCTCATCATATTTCTAGCTACTGAATATGAGCTTCTTTTCTCAATAGCTGTACGGTGAGTTTCTTCTAACACACCTTGTTGTTTCTCTCACACTCTCTGTGTGTCTCACAGAGCAGTTCCTCCAGCTCCCTCACTCGCTCCTCCAGCTTGAAGCTCTCTCTGTCCACAGGAGCACCGGACACCTCGTCCGTCTGATTCTTCTCCTCATCCTCACTCAGACAATCCTGAAATACACCATGTGAATGGGATTGTCTTTTACACTCACATTCACACATGTTGAGGACTGACAGCGAATTCAGGGAGACTGAACAGTACTAAAGAACAATGAACAAACACACAAACACTTTTGGAGACTATGCTGAGATTTACAGAGGACTGGTGTGAAAGATAAAAAAGGGGTCCAGAGAATATATAAACACGACCTGACAGAAAACTCTCGTCTCTAAGAGTCGATTCTTTCTAGCGAACGTGAAGAGCTGACTCCCTTCGGGGAGAGTCGAATCTTCAGCCGTACAGACCGTTCAATCAACGCAGGCGGAGGCAGGACTTTATTTTGATGGGCACATCATGCAGCCAATCACATGCGAGGACCGACTAGGATCATACCAGTATGTGAAAGAAGGAAGTTTGAAGCGTGTGTAGTGGTACAGGCCAGGTACATAGAGAGACAGAGAGACAAACAAGAAACTCCTGCAGCTCCAGTCGCAAACAGCAGGGGGCGCAGTGGAAGATCTGCAGACTGACAGCAAATGAAAGTCATTAAATGTCTGATTTGTATCGCTGAACTCGGGTTAAACAGCCCGTCATTTAAGGGGAGATGTTGTGAAATTCATTGTGTTTACCTGAAAAGCAGTAAAACTCCTTTAACTCCTACACCTTTAAATAATCACCAAAACAAACCATGAAGTGACAAAACACATCAACAATCTGTGGGAATGGGTCTGAAATTGATGTAGTGGGCTAGGAAGCAGTGAAAAGGCATTTTAATGCCATATGGATATAGTCACTCTTTATTGCACTTTTGCTCACCTTTACATTTGTCAATCCGTTTCCTAAGTTCACCAAAAGAGCCGGTTCAAAGAGTCGACTCAACCCTGAACGACACATGACTCCTTCTGAAAGTGAAAGTGAAAGTGTTTCTCCCTCCGAATCGACTCCATTTTGTGAAGCGTTTGTACAAGTTAAAACATCTTTATCAGCAGCAGAAACGGTGATATTAATGTGACAGAACAAGGCCTGTTCACTAAAGGTAAGTTATTTGATTATTTGATGGACTTTGTGTTAGAAGAATGTGGATATATTGTATATTAAACTCAGTATGACGTATGTACTGTACAGACCTTACAGCTTCCTCTCTTCACTTTATGGGGAATTAAACATTAAAGGGGTTTTTAAACAGGATATTTGCTCTCCCATCCATTTTACACTCCAATGTTTGCTCCCTGGACAATAAACTACATCAGACTCGAACGTGCTACACGGCGAGAGTTTAGAAACTGCTGCGTGTTTGTTTTCACGGAGACGTGACTCAAGCCACGTTCACACTGCAAGTCTTAATGCTCAATTCGGATATTTTGCTCAGATCTAATTTTTTTTGCTTGGCTGTTCACATTACCTTTTAAAATGTGGCCTATATCAGATACCAGTGTGAACTGTTTGCTGTTTCGAACTGACCCGCATGCGCAAACGAACAATAACAATGACGTCACACGCAGCACGCCGTTGCGCTAAAGTTGGCTTTTCTTTCTAAAAGTTTGTGTAATGGCAGCACAGAGTGTTTTGAGAGTGCAGTGTTTTGAAAATTTTCGGATGTCGAGGGCAACTTTTGATTATTTGATCCATTTTGTAGGCGTAGTCACGTTTGTGTGCGTACTCGCCGGTGCATAATTGTGACGAATGTCGATGTAGATTGACGTAAAAGTCGCATCAAATGCGCCTTGGTTGTTCACACTGCGTCCACATTGGAAAAAATCAGATTTGAGTCTGATTCAGGACCACATATGGAAGTGGTCTGAATCTGATTTGAAAAAATCAGATCTGGGCTAGATTTGAGTGTTCACACCACTCCTGAAGAAGTCTGACCTGGTCACTTGACCCCAAAAAAAATCAGATTTGGGCCACTTTTACCTGCAGTGTGAATGTGGCCTCAGAGTTCCGCTGGACAGGATCACATCATTTTGAGCCAACAGAAATACAGCTCTGTGGTAGTGTGTGTGTTTACATCAACACTGAGAAAGGAGTCTGTTTCAGAAAGCAGTGAAAACTCTGAGTATTTTAACCCACTAATTCCAGTGAATTAGGGAAACTCTGGGTTTTCCGTTTCAGAAAGGGAGGTAAGTTAAACCCGAGAAAGCAGCTTAAGTCAAGCCCGTTTCTGAAAGAGAGCTAACTTATACTCAGAGTCAGTTGCCATAGTAACAGTTACCATAGTAACTTACTCTGTGAACCTAACCTGGCCGGGAGCAGGTTTTCTTCGGTAAACCCAGAGTTTCTTTTGGTCTCCTCCCCTTTTTTAAAGAGGAAGCGATGTTTAAACACCTCATTCACTGCACACATTCCAGTTACACAGAGAGCATCAAAGGGAATAAAATGTCCTTTTTTGGACGATCTTGTTGATGAAGAGGCTGTATTAATTTGTAGGGAGTTACATTTACATCGGGAGCGGATTTTGAGGACCAGAGTGGATTTCTTGTCATCCCTATGCATTTTTATTTGAGCTGTACCGTTTTTCTTTACAGTCAATAAGATAAATCCATAATCTCATCCATCCTTACATCAGAAACATCAGCCATCGCGGCCATGCTCTTACATCCGAGCAGATGCTTTGCGTTGCCTTACTGTACGTTTCATTGCAAATGGTAGTTTTCTGTATAACATCGGGGATGCAGAACATATAGTATTAGTAAGGCTAATTAATTATGATATCCACCACCACAAAACAAAAAAGAAAATGAATAAACACAAAATCACAGCAATTTATATGGTGTTCTTTATTTCCAAAAAAAAGGTTAGATTTTAATATAGTTTCAATACTTCCTAGAATTCACCTGTGACCATACACTCACCTTTAGCTTTTGTTTCAGAATCTCAATTTTCAGATCTGTCTTTTGGATCATGGCGGTCCAAGTATACTAGATCTTCTCTGCTTTTTTCTATCTTTTTAATAAGAAGACGTCTATATAACTCCTTAACTGGCAACTGAAAATACAGTAGATTAGAGTTACATAATGTAGTTCTAAAGAATTAAACTGTGGCATTTACTGTAAATCACTGAACTGTGTTCATCTGTGCACCAGAAGTTGATGGACCTTCCTCGTGGTGTTCTTCCACATTCGAGGGGTTTAGATTGTGAATGTGTAGATTGTTTAGTGTCTAGACATAATATTAACATTACCTCTGTAGGCCTCTCTGTGGCAGCAGAAACAGTTTCTTCATCATCCCCATCATCCTGTAAAGATGAGCATTCCATAAAGTACACTTTATAATACTATTTGTCATAATTTATGGTGTATTGAGTAGGCTACTTACAACTCCCTGGGGTTCTGTTGGGACAGGAGTCTCCAAGAGACAGATTACCATACGAATCTGTTGGGACCAATGGAAAAACCCAACCCAAAGTAATATAAATGGAAATATCACAAAAAGCCTATATAAAAAACAGCACATACTATAGGTAGACCTCTTACATTTTATGAAGGCACTTAAATCGTCTGGAGTGACTAGCTCTGATGAAGTCCCTCCAGGATTCCCTCAGCCATTGGCCTTCCAGCATTCAGGCTCAGGACCATCTCTTCTGCATTTGTCAGAGGTGGTGGTGCAGGTCCTCCTCCTGTTTTGCGAGCCTCTGCCTTCTTTCTGTTGGCTCAGTAGTCAAATGAGAATGAACATTTAGAGCCATGATTAAAATGTAGCTGCGCTGCTAGACACTGAATGCTATTTAGTTATTTAATATGTCAAATGTTTGTAAAGCCATGTACTTTACACCTGTGATATGCTCAAGGCTTACCTGATTGAATTATGTTTTTATATTTCATTTTAAGCTGCTGCCACATTCTTTTAATGCCTGCAGGATTGCACCTATACGTGAAAATTAAATTAATAGGTTTAATAAAATACTGTTCTTACAGTTTCACCTCTGGTATTATAACAGTTGGGAATTTACTCTAAAATAGTTCTCAATTACTAACTACAAATTACATCTTTAACAAGTCTAAATAGATTAATGTAATAATTACTATCTCTAGAAAGTATTGGTCTACTTACTAATTTGGTCTACTTACTTATTAATTCCTTTGTAAATCCCAAATCAACCTGAACCACTTGAACAATAAGGAGAGACAAGAAACTGCACTTCTAATGCTTTCAAATAAACAATATACAATTACATGAATTATCCTTGAATTGACCGAAGTGTGTAACTAGAGGGAGAAGGTTACATTAAATATATACCTTTTAAAATTTGATGTTAAATCCACTATTGTTTTATAGTCTTTAATTAAATTACAGTATTTCGATTACTTAGTAATTAATTATACCCAACACTGTATAAAATGAATTAAATTGTAAACTTATGCATTTCTGCACTTTCATAAACAGTTCTGCTGGTGAGAAATATGCAGGCTTTTTTTTTTGTCTGACACTGTTGCCATGGTGACTCGTTATATCTGCGCTCCATTGATAATGGCTTTTTATAGTTGAGGTGCACACGCTTGACTCAGAGTCAGTCAATTGGGGTTGATAAAACTAACTCATTTCAGCTGCTCTGTAACTAAAAACTCAGTTTCCCATCTCAGGGTAAATTAACTCAGACTTCAAGTTTAAACTCAGAGTTGGTTGAACCTCCTTTCTGAAACGGACCCGTGGTGGTGGTGTGTGTGTTTACATCAACTCTGAGATGCGTGGTGGTGGTGTGTGTGTTACTGCTCATTGTCAGTAGAGTTTGTGACTGTTAGATGCAGGTCATTTTATTTACCCCAGTTTACATTGTCGGAGTTTACATTCCCCCCATTGCTAATGCTAAAGAGGCGCTAATGCTAAGAGGCGCTAAGTGAGCTATACGGAGTTATTAGCGATCTACAGAATGTTCACCCCAATGGACTGCTTATCATCGCCGGAGATTTCAATAATGCAAATCTCAAGTCAGTGCTCCCTAAATTCCATCAGTATGTGGACTTTGCTACAAGAGGGAAAAACACGCTGGATCCTGTTTACACAAACATTCCCAGTGCGTATCTTTCGGAGCCCCGCCCCCTGCCGTGAGATCCCTGCCCACACCTCCGCTACTCAGACCACATCTCTGTTATGCTAATTCCAGCATACAGACCACTCGTCAGATTCTAAATCTGATTCGTCCGGTTCTGAAGCAGATGAAAACATGGCCAGCAGGTGCCACCTCTGCTCTTCAGGACTGCTTTGAGTGCACTGACTGGAACATCTTCAGGGAGGCTGCAACCAACGGTGACTTCGTCAGCTTCGAGTTGTACACGTCATCAGTGACCAGCTACATCAGCAAGTGCATTGACGATGTCACTGTCTCCAAAACCATCACCACACGCTCCAACCAGAAGCCGTGGATGATGCTAAAGTGCGTGCGCTGCTGAAGACTAGAGACAGCAAGGGCCAAACTGTCCTGAGCCATCAGAGAGGCAAAGTGCGCACATGCCCAGACAATCCACAGCCACTTCCAGGACAGTGGAGACACCCGGTGCAGGTGGTAGGGCATACAGGTGATCACGAACTACAAGACAGCTTCACCTGCTTGTGATAGCGATGCCTCCCTCCCAGATGCGCTGAATGATTTCTACACTCGGTTTGACATGCAGAACCATTGTGTGTGTGAGAGAGACTCTGATGATGATAAAACACTGTAATAACTGAATAGTGATGAGAATGTGAGAGGTCAGTCCTTGTGTGTAAGCCGATCACTCAATACTATAAACACAGGATATTTTAAACTAAAGGAGCAGCATTTTTCTTCAAGAATAAAGATGTGAAAATGATTGTGCACATTTGTTTGTCTGTTTTCTAGGAGTGTGATCCATTCCATCAGAAGAGATCAGACTCTTCAGGACTTCAGCTGTGTTTTTGTGTAAACTTTACTAATATTTAAAGATGGAGACTCCTGATCTGGACACAGATAATGTTTCTACACCATCAAACAACTGGTAATCTACAACATCCTTGTGTTTTAGTCATTAAATATTGACATCTAAATTACTTAATATGAAAATAATAATTTAACCAAAGGTTTTAATATTAAATACAAGTCACTACTTAGCAGATTTTATTTTTATTTTGTTCATTGTAAGTAAAATTAAGTTCTTATTATATTAACAAGTTAAACACAGTAAAGAGTTTATATAAATGACTAAAGGACTGTGTATAATGTTTCACAGTAAACTCAAGAGAAAGAGATCAGAATCACCAACACACAGCTGTATCTCCATGAAGAGTGATCAGTCTATGGAGGTTCCTCTGATGTTTAAAGATGGAGACTCATCACTTCTACACAGGTAACGTCTCCTCACTGTTAATGTCACTGCTAAAGTCACATTTAAAGGGAAATATACTGTAAGCAAAATAAAGCATTTATATAAATGACTAAAGTACTGTGTATAATGTTGTACAGTAAACTCAAGAGAAAGAGATCAGAATCACCAACACACAGCTGTATCTCCATGAAGAGTGATCAGTCTATGGAGGTTCCTCTGATGTTTAAAGATGGAGACTCATCACTTCTACACAGGTAACATCTCCTCACTGTTAATGTCAGTGCTAAAGTCACATTTAAAGATTAATTTAAATAGATAAACAGGATGACATACTAAATACTAAACCACTGATTATGATCTACAATGTAGCCTGGGTCTAAATTAATTAAATAATTAAATTCTTAATATTGAAGTCTATTTTTTGGGAAATTATTAATTTTTCTTCTTGAAAAGCGAGCTTGTGGTATCTTTTAAAATAAATGACACTTAGTTTGATGTGTTGTTTTGTAATGCAGTGAAATTCATGTTTGTAAGTATACCTTAAATGTCCAAATACATTTTTTGGTTCACTGTATGTTTGGTCATTGCAGACTAGACCACCACTTAGCATCATTATTTATTCACTGACATTATACCCAGCCATAAGAATCTTCTAGAGTTACACCAGAATTCAATCAGGAAATCTACAGAGCCATTGTGTGATTACTGTAAGACATGAACAGGGATGTTTAATACACTGAGTGTAACAAAAGCATATCAAGGATAAATTAAGGATATGCTTTTGTTTTAAACTCTAGAGACAGAGTTCACCATTGGTTGGTGTTGTGTCCATGAAGAGTGTTGTGTTTATGGTGATTGTATATACCAATATATGGACACAGGCAATGACTGTTTTTTCTTAAATTATGTACTGGGCATTAAAGCACAGACTTAATCCTTTAATCTGAGACTTAATTCTGAGACAGAGAAAAGCACTGAATGAAGTCATACAGAAAGATCATGAAATTATCTGCAGATTGACAGAAATGTTTACATTTATGGCATTTGGCAGACATCCGTATCCAGAGTGTCTAACGTTTAGATCTCATTTTATGCAACTCCCTGCCTTGCTGAGGGGCCCTGCAGTGGTAGACCTGGGATTCAAACTCACAACCTTCTTATCAATAGTCCAGGACCTAGACCACTAGGCTACACATGTTTTTTTATTATTGAATAAATCCTGATTATTAAACTTATTATTAAGTAAGTTTTGATGAAACACAAGTTGCTGCCTCACAGTTCCAGGGTCCCCACTGTCTATCTTTATAGAGTTTCACATGTTCTCTACTTCTCCATGTAGGTTTCCTTCAGGTTCTCTAGTTTCCTCCCATTTCCCAAACACATACCAGTAGGTGGACTGGTGAAGATAAATTGCCCCTATGTGTGATTGACTGGTGTCACATTCAGGCTGTAGTGTTATACTGGGTATAGTTAGGGATTTTATACCTGTGAACCTTTCTGACATGATTTCTTATAAACTGTATCTGTATTTGTATCTGTTTAGAACACATTACCTGTTCATTCAGAGTGATGGATTCAGTCATATCTCTAACAGACACACAGAAATAAACCTAGAATAACTAGAGTTAAAATAGGACCAGAGATTTTTCTGAAGTTTTATAATGTTCCATAGTCATGTGGTCTTAAGTAGTGAGAAAACTACCACTACTGTAGTGTGAACTGATGAAATGATCAACTTCAATTTTCATTCACAGTGATCTACAGAAGACAGAAAACAGAACAGAAACGAAGATGACAGATACAGGGTAAGATCCAACATGAAAAACCAACATGACTTTGACACTGAAATACTGATATCATAAACCTGATGTCTCACCACATCTTCCTGCGTCTCCATATCACAGGCATGAGCCAGAATCTGCTGCTTTAAACGAATTCCAGAAAAAGTTCAAATTAAATCTGATGAAGAAGTTTCAGTGTTTGAATGGAGTGATGATAAACCTGGGAACCCAAACACTGCTGAATGAGATCTACACAGAGCTCTATATCACAGAGGGAGACAGTGGAGAAGTCAATAATGAACATGAGGTGAGACAGATCGAGGCAGCATCCAGGAGAACAACAACAGAGGAAAAACCAATCAAATGCAATGACATCTTTAAGCCTTTATCTGAACAAGACAAACCCATCAGAACTGTGCTGACAAAGGGAGTCGCTGGCATCGGAAAAACAGTCTCTGTGCAGAAGTTCATTCTGGACTGGACTGAAGGGAAAGTAAATCAGGACGTCCACCTAATATTTCCACTTCCTTTCAGAGAGCTGAACTTGATGAAGGACCAGAAAGTGAGCCTGATGGAGCTCATTGATATATTCTTTAAGGAAACAAAAGAAACAGAAATGTCCAGTTTGGAAAAGATTCTGTTAATTTTTGACGGATTGGATGAGTGTCGTTTTCCTCTAGATTTCCAGGACACAGTGACAGTGTGTGATGTAACTGAATCAGCATCAGTGCCTGTGCTGCTGATAAACCTGATCAAAGGGAATCTGCTTCCTTCTGCTCTCATCTGGATCACCTCCAGACCTGCAGCAGCTGATCAAATCCCCTCTGAGTGTGTGGATCGAGTCACAGAGGTACGAGGGTTCAATGACCCACAGAAGGAAGAGTACTTCAGGAAGCGGATCAGAGATCAGGGCCTGGCCAATAACATCATCACACACCTGAAGTCATTAAGAAGCCTCTACATCATGTGTCACATCCCAGTCTTCTGCTGGATTTCAGCCACTGTTCTAGAGAGAATGTTGGGTGAAGCAGAGAGTAGAGAGATTCCCAAGACTCTGACTCAAATGTACACACACTTCCTCATCATTCAGACAAACATCATAAGAGAAAAATACTCAAAGAAGCAGGAGAGTGATGAAGAAATGCTTCTTAAACTGGGACAACTGGCTTTTCAGCAGCTGAAGAAAGGGAACCTGATCTTCTATGATGAAGACCTGAGAGAGTGTGGTATTGATGTGAGAGAAGCAGCAGTGTACTCAGGTGTGTGTACTCAGATCTTCAGAGAGGAGTTTGGGCTTCACCAGAGTAAAGTGTACTGCTTTGTTCATCTGAGCATTCAGGAGCATCTCGCAGCTCTGTATGTGCACCTGACCTTCATGAAGGAGAAGAGAAATGTTCTGATACAGAATCAAGATGATAAATGTTGGACGAAAGAAGATGCAATCTCAGATGTACACAAGAGTGCTGTATTTCAGGCTTTACAAAGTAAGACTGGACATTTGGATCTTTTCATTCGCTTTCTTCTGGGTCTCTCACTGGAGTCCATCCAGAAACTCTTACATGTTTTAGTAACACAGACAGGAAGTAGCTCACAGAGCACACAGGAAACAGTTCAGTACATTAAGGAGAAGATCAGTATCGATTATCCTACAGAGAAATCCATCAATCTGTTCCACTGTCTGAATGAACTGGGTGATAATTCTCTAGTGGAGGAAATCCAACACTACCTGAAATCTGGAAAACAAAGTGAACTTTCTTCTTCACAGTGGTCTGCTCTGGTGTTTGTGTTACTGACATCAGCACAGGAGCTGGATGAGTTTGACCTGAGTAAATATTTCAGTACAGATAAGATAACAGAAGACGTGGTTCTGAAGATGATGCCTGTGATTACAGCATCCAGTAAAGCAATGTAAGTAAATCTGAATATAACTGTTCTACTGTTACAGTGTCAGAGAGAAACTGAACACACTCTAATATGGATTTTGGGATGTTCTGACCTGAAGGTGATACAGAGTGGAGTTAATGTAAATAGATAAATTAGGGAATAAAAACTGCATTAATGAATGAATGATACTGAAGGGCAGCTATTAAACATTTAGAAGCAGGTGATTACATTTGTAGTTTTGTAGTTATGACTTATCTTAATATCTTAAAATAATTAGGAGGTCAATTCTGGGTTTATGTTGGATGTTTGATGTATATTAAATAGTGATGTTACCAATGACGTCCAAAGCTTCGTTTCACACACTTCCACGTGAACGCTTCGTTATCAGATTCAAAGGTTTAAAATCGTGCACGACACGTGGCGCGCCCTCGTGTGTTGTATTGGAGTATCACATGGAATCTATTACTGTATAGTGAGTTTAGGAGAGCTTATTGCTGCGAGTTGTCAATGGAGCCTGTTACAAAACAAAAATCACGTTCTGAAATGTGGGAACACTTTCATTTGATTTCGCCCAATAAGGTGGATATATATGGTTTGTTGTGAGGCCTAAATTTATAACTTAAATCTCATTCATCACTGGGCAATTATACGATTTAATGTAACATTTCATGTCTTATATTTTGTCATATATATATATATATATATATATATATATATATATATATATATATATATATATATATATATATATATATATATTTATTGGATAGTAGTAATAAGTTGAAAAATATAGGAATGCAAGAAAAGCCTTTTGTGCAGCGCTTAATACCGTGATCTTTTTTAAATGGTTCACACTTTATACTTTTGAGACAAGGTCTATCCTTAATCTGTTTTTAGGTCCAGTGTTTGATTTGCTCCCAGCAGCTGTCCTTTAATAATAATAATAATAATAATAATAATAATACATCATCCATGTCACTCATTCAAGAACACTTACAATGTTCATTTCACGAGTTTACACTTACAAATAAGACTGTGTGTCTATATAGTCATGCTGAACAGGTGGACGCCTGATTGCAGATTGTTAATAAAACATAATTAAGCACAAAGCATCCATCTAGCCTACAGTACAGTAGTCTGTAAGGCAGATTTATAATCGTGTAAAAGTGTGTCTGCACTTTACCTTCAAAATTCATGAGTTTGATTTTTTTTTTCTAAAAACAGTCAAAATGTCCACATTCACCATAGAAAAAGTTCTCTTTATTACATTTTTGTTTGGAGTTACCATGCATATGCAATGGAACAAGCTTTGGTCATGTATTTATATATATGATTTATTTATTTATTAATCTATCCTTAATTTGTCAATCCATTAATTTGTACTTCTAAAATTAATACGTTGGTTGTGGAACATTCTGTGATAGTGCTTTCACCAGCAGAGGTCCTCATCGAGCTCTGATTTGAAAAGCTTCAAGTAATGAACCTTTTACCAACACAATTCGGTTGAAAGCTTCACTGCTTCAATAAAGCTCCACTTCACCATCACTAATATTAAACACACCTGTGTACCAGACATAAAGAACCATGCAATAATGAAAAAATTACCTTAATTACCTAGGTTTTATTTGTGAGGTGGTATTGTGAGGAGTTCCGTTTATATAGGAAATTGGTGACTGGAAGCAGGTGGTGGCGCAATCAGTCCCCAGTAAGAGGGTTATGGGAAGTGTAGTCTAGAAACTACTAATACTAGTAGAAGGTTCCCTCTGGTGGCGATCGGATGACGAGGCAAGCGCCTCAACCATGACAATTACATTGATTACATCATTAAATTAATATAATTCAGCCAGTGGGCAACATTTAATCCATTACAAAATGGAAAATTCACATTGATTGTTGATCAAACTGACTCATGTCACTTCTGGTTGACGTACTCTATGCTTAAAATAAAGATTAATCAATCCTTTTATTATGTTGGCTTTGTAGAAGCCAACATTCTGATTTCCTTTATAAGCTTATTATTATTATTATTATTATTATTATTATTATTATTATTATTATTATTATTCTTAGCCACAAATTTATCAAGAGTAACTCGTCCTAGGGCTTTCGAGCCACATGCACCAAATTCGGATATGTCGTAGACCCTGGTCTGAAGTTTGTTGCTACTACTTTTCTAAGCGATCGGAATTCCGGCATTCCCGGTACGGAAGCTCAAAGTGGCCTTTTTTCGTATCCACTTCCATTATAAACTTTGGAGGTTTATAACTCGGCAAGTTTTCGAGCGATTTACACCAAACTCGGACAGGTTCTTTAGGACGTTACTCCGGACAAAGTTCCGGACTCGGCGTTCCGACGGAACTTTCGGTTTTCCCGTAGTCGACGATGGAACGTCCCATAGACTTGAATGGGGAATTCCTAAAATTCCTCTAAGCTTTCACACACGCAGCGTGCGCAGAGCTCAGGCACGGCTTCTCTCCTGTGTTCTATGCAGTATAATAATAAGTAGAATCCCATAATGACTGCAGTATTGACATGAAATGTCCAAACCCTCAGTAGCCACTTTTTGCCAAAAGTATTGGCACCCCACCGGGTATACTGGTGACGTCACGTGTAGCCCCGCCCCCAGAATAAGCGAAATCAAAAATGAGCACAATATGGACATGTCATATATCAAAACACTCAGCCCAATGAGGGGAACTGCCCCACGTGTATTTTGGTCACGTCACGTGACGTCACGTGTATAGCCCCGCCCCCAAAATAAGCGAAATCAAAAATTTGCACAACATGGACATGTGACATATCAAAACACTCAGCCCAATGAGGGGAAGTGCCTCACGTGTGTTATGGTCACGTCACGTCACGTGTCGTCACGTGTCATCACGTGAAAATAAAAAATTTGCACAACATGGACATGTGACATATCAAAACACTCAACACAATGAGGGGAACTGCCCCACGTGTATTTTGGTAACGTCACGTGACGTCACGTGTAGCCCCGCCCCCAAAATAAGCGAAATCAAAAATTTGCACAACATGGACATGTGACATATCAAAACACTCAGCACAATGAGGGGAACTGCCCCACGTGTATTTTGGTCACGTCACGTGACGTCACGTGTAGCCCCGCCCCCAAAATAAGCGAAATCAAAAATTAGCACAGCATGGACATGTCATATATCAAAACACTCAGCCCAATGAAGGGAAGTGCCTCACGTGTGTTATGGTCACGTCACGTCACGTGTCGTCACGTGTCATCACGTGAAAATAAAAAATTTGCACAACATGGACATGTGACATATCAAAACACTCAGCCCATTGAGGGGAAGTGCCTCACGTGTGTTATGGTCACGTCATGTCACGTGTCGTCACGTGTCATCACGTGAAAATAAAAAATTTGCACAACATGGACATGTGACATATCAAAACACTCAACACAATGAGGGGAACTGCCTCATGGGTATTCGGATCATGTCACATGCTCATGTCCGCTCGCCTCCAAAAGTATTGGCACCCTAGCGGTCCAGTAGCTTTCACAATCTTTCTGTCCACTTGCCTCCAAAAGTAACACTAACCCTTATGTCCACTCGCCTCCAAAAAGCACCGGCCTTTGCGAATACTTGCACCGTCAAAGCCAACATCAAAGTTTGTCTCGACGAACTTTACAAATCTAGTTATGGATTAAAGTTAATTAGTAGAATTATATATGCAATGCCTGTATATATGTAAATTATATATAATCTACAGTCCCTGACAAAAGTCTTGTCGCTTGTGTACAAATTGACCTGAAGTGCCGCTGAAATATATTTCTAATCAAGATTTTTTTACAAGAAATGGCCCATTTTAATCCCTACAGCTTTTGTAATAATCTTTCAGTGCAAAACGAAACTGTCAAAAAGTATTCTAATATTCACATCTTGGTAAAGCCCATTGAGTCAATTTTTGCAAAGACATAAGTGTTGTCGCCTTGTTATATGAGCTTCACCTGTGACTAATAATAGATCAATTAGGTCTCAGGTGTGTGTATATAAAGAACCCCAGTACACCAGACCTTCACATCAACTGCAACTAGACCTCTGCAAACATGCCTAAGATTCACCCTGAGACTAAAGTTTTGATTATCTAGAGGCTGAAGACCAGATCCACTGCTGATGTGGCAGACACCTTCAATGTGTCTCAGCGTCAGGTACAGAGGATAAAAAAAAGATTTGAAGAGACTGGAGACGTTTTGGACAAGCCCAGCTCAGGCAGAACCCGCAAGACAACTGCTCGAGAGGACCGTTGGTTGGCTCAAAAATCCAAGGCCAGCCTATAGTTTGTCGGATTTTGTCTCGAAATGGCCTCCTTGGTCGAATCAATGACCAGAAGCCAGCACTAACAAAAGACAATTGAAAAATCGTGTGGCATTTGCCAAGGCCCACAGCCTGCTAAAAGGATGGACGCTGGAAAAGTGGCAGAAGGTGTATTTTTCAGATGAATCGTCTGTTGAATTACACCACAGTCGCCACAAATATTGCAGGAGACCTACTGGAGCCCGCATGAATCCCAGATTCACCCAGAAAACAGTGAAGTTTGGTGGCGGAAAAATCATGGTCTGGGGTTACATCCAGTATAGGGGTGTGCCAGAGATCTGCAGGGTGGAAGGTAACATCAATAGTCTAAAATACCAAGAAATCTTAGCTACCTCTTATATTCCCAACCATAAAAGAGGCCAAATTCTGCAACAGGATGGTGCTCCATCGCATACTTCTATCTCCGCATCAAAGTTCCTCAAGGCGAAGAAGATCAAAATGCTCCAGGATTGGCCAGCCCAGTCACCAGACATGAACATCATTGAGCATATGTGGGGTAGGATAAAAGAGGAAGCATGGAAGACAAAACCAAAGAATATCGATGAACTCTGGGAGGCATGCAAGACTGCTTTCTTTGCTATTCCTGATGACTTCATCAATAAATTGTATGATTCCTTGCCAAACCGCATGGATGCAGTTCTTCAAGTTCATGGAAGTCATACAAGATATTAAATTTGGATCTCACAGCACCACTACTTAATTTGCTGACATATTTTTGTATTTGCAGTAAATTTGTTAAATTTCTGTATAGGCGACAAAACTTTTGTCTTGCCAAAATTTGACCTTTCTGTCTTGATTAAATGATAAATCGTTTTTCAGTGAAACTAATTTATTTCAGTGCATTAAACATCATTTGGGAGGGTTTTAGCTTTTCATATGAGCTATTTCTAACACCAATTGATTAATTAAAAGTCAGGTTAATAGCAGGTGTTTCTACAAAATAGATAAGCGACAAGACTTTTGTCAGGGACTGTACTCATCCATACTCCATCCCATTCACCGCTCATTGTACAGAATTATTTTTAATTCATTTATTTTTTACTGTATCTACATCTTAATTGTATGTACATTTTAATTTTTTTAATTTGTAGTTCTGTAGGTCTACCCATTTTGCTATTTTTCCTTATACTTCTGCTTTACTAAAATAAGGAACACTACACATGTCATACTGTGTATCTTTATGTATGTGACAAATAACATTTTAAATGTAATTAATGTCTGTAATATAATGGATTACATTGTAACTTTGAATGAAAATAACTTCCACAGTATAATTATTTTGTCTTTACTGTGAGCATGACGTATCTCAATATAAAGTGTGTATAG
Source organism: Tachysurus vachellii (assembly GCF_030014155.1). NCBI lineage: Eukaryota > Metazoa > Chordata > Actinopteri > Siluriformes > Bagridae > Tachysurus > Tachysurus vachellii. The sequence goes on from NC_083475.1 coordinate 3,240,792, forward strand.
TTTGATCAACTACCAATTTGAAATATCTATTTTATCATGGATTAAAATTGCTGCCTGACAAAATTTTAAAGAGCAAATATTAAACATTTCCACAATAAAATTGCTTGATCATTATAGTGACCATAGAATAGGCCATTATGAAATGATCTGACTTTGATCAACTAACAATTAAACTGTCCAAACAAAAATCAATCAAATTTGGAAATGAATCAAGATTACAATTATATTGAAACATAGACAGTGAGTTTAAAGAGCTATTACTTCAGTATTACTTTTACCTACAGTAAAATTGTTTAGATGTTTGTAGTGAGCATCGAGCATTTCGAGAACTAACATCTCGAAATGTTCATTTTATAATGGATCAAATTCGGATTCTGGTTGAATACAATAGACAGAAATATCTAGTTTGAATGTAAATTACTTCAGAATTCCAGAGCAGAATTATTTGATCTTTATTGTGAGCATAGAGTAGGTCATTATGAGTGATCTGAGTGAGTTTTATCAATTAACACTTTTAAATTTGTAAAAGATATGGTGATTTTGAGGGATTATAAAAAAATTCCACAGTAAAATTGGTTGTACTTTATTTTCTCTATACATTAGGTCATGCACAAATGATGTATAATGGTTTATCAACTAACAATTTGGACAGTATATTTTATAATGGATTTTAAAAATACATTTTTCTTTTTCTTTATGTACCTCATTTTTAATATGAAATGATTATTAAAACATTAAGGATTTATTCTTATTCTAAATATTATAGATTGATTTGTATTTGTTTTGTCACGCATTTATTACAAAACTATTATTTTGTAGTAATTTATTGTTCTGTGCAGTAGGAGCTTACGGACGCTCGCGTTCTGTTTTCATCACTATTAGCGCTAAGTATCTAAAGGCTGCACCCATAAAATATATGTGTGGCTAGTTCAACTGTGCTTTCAGAAAGCACGATTAACTGAAGTAAGATCTGCTCCTTTACCTAGGAAAAACTGTTCATAAAAATCGTGACTAAACAAATCCTGGGGCCAATGCAGACTGGATAAGATAGGAGTGATGTGTTCATATCTTCTGGTTCTAGTTAGGACTCTAGGTACTACGTTCAGGACTAACTGGAGCTTGTTTATGCTCCTACTGGAACATCCAGACTTTACCGTTTTAATGACATCAACATGTAGATGTCGACTGCAGTGTCACTGTTACCATATTGTCTAATTGGTGTTTGTACTTTCAGTATTTATAAAAATGAGAAGGTTCAGTGAAAGCTTTGAGGACGTGTTTGATCATTTGCACTAGTGTGAGTTCATTATGTTTTATTTTATTTCCTTTAGTATCAGCTGTGATTCACTTGGAGTAAAAAGTTGGTCATCTCTGGACTCAGCACTCAGATCAGAAACCTCCAAACTGAGAGAACTTCATCTGACTGTGAAAAAACTGATTCTGTCTGAGAATAAACTAGGAGACTCAGGAGTGAAGATTCTCTCTGCTGTACTGGAGAATCCTCACTGTAAAGTGGAGACACTGAGGTAAGGTCATCTCTCTGAGAGTCACAATAACTCACTAAAAGCAGCAGTTATATACAGTACAGTGTTGTTTTTCACCTGAAATGTTCTGTAACACTACAACATTCAGAACAAATAGATTAGTCATTAAGTGATAATGATTTCTCTTCAGAATCACTTACTGTATGCAGTAAAGTTATAAATAAATGAGTAAATAAGAGAAAAATTCTAAAAATCCTGAGTCATTATTTTTAATGCCAGCAAAACCTTTGCAGCTCAAGTAAATTTAATATCAATATGGGTCCTGGTCACACCCATTTGGAGTCCTGGCCCAGCTACATAAACTCTGTTATAATGTTAGAATTATTAATAAACCCCAGTTGCCACTCACCAGGAGCTGCTGCTTTAAGAAGCTTCATTGAGTGACATTGCTCAGTAACATTTCTGTGTGGTGTGTAGTCATGTACTGTAACAGACTAGTTTAATAAAGAGTTTATCTTCTCTGAAACAGACACCACACTGTGTCTCAACCCCTGAAACTCCTACACTGTAATCAGAGGATATAATAAGATGAAATGTGTTTCAGTTTGTGTTAAAACTGGAGAACAGTGTCAGGGTGGAGATTGGACTCATCTGAGAGCTGAAGAACAGAACTGCAGTTGGTTTAGGAGGGCATGGGGCAACACCAACACAAAGTCATTTAAACTCCAATTAAAAAACTGAATAAATTTATTTAATAATATATGATGTGGTGGTGGTTCATTCACTATTCTGTTAAAATCACTTAAATAAAATTATTTTAAATATCACCAAACTAAATCATAATAAGACAGTTATAATGAATCTCCTCATAGACTGAAAATAAATCTCAGCCATTTTGTTAGTTGTATTTCCGTTCATGATTTATCATGGACTATATGTGTAATTAAAAAAAATGTCCATTATGTCTCTCTATAGGTTGTGTAATTGTGGTATCTCAGATGAAGGCTGTACTGCTCTGACTTCAGCTCTGAGATCAAACCATTCACACCTGAGAGAACTGGATATGTCCGATTATAAACTAGGAGACTCAGGAGTGAAGAGTTTCTCTGCTGTACTGGAGAATCCTAACTGTAAAGTGGAGACACTGAGGTAAGATCATCTCTCTGAGAGTCACATGACCTGCTCCTCAGTAAGACACATTTTCTAATAGTGAGACTGAAGCAGAAGTTTTAGGTTCCTCATCATTGTCCTGAGGAGGAAGATTGTTTCTTTTCACTGCACACTGATGATTTCTCAAAGTCTCTGATGTAACTGCCATGTGTCTGAAATTACTGTGAAATTTACTAAAACATTGGAACTAATCACACAAACTGGAGCTGGGACACAAACTAAATGTACTGTGTGAGCTGCAGGGTTTAAAAGCAGCACTGACATGGAAATGATGGAAATAAATAGAACTTGGAGACTAAAATTACACAAGAGTCTCTGGTCAGCTCACACTTCCAGAATTTAGAATTGATGGATTTACCCTCCATCAGGGGGCAGAAGGGCTGCATGATGAAGGTTAAAATGATCATCAAGAGTCAGTTATCTGTCAGCTATCAGCTTTTTTATTTCAATTATGTTCACATTATGTTCACTATTTTTTTACAGTCAAATCAGTAAAACTTGTTATAAACAGAACAGAAATAAAGAAGTTCTCTGTATTATACTATAAGAACATGTAAAATTCTGTTCAGTGTACAAGTGGGTCTGTTTTACACTCTAACTGTTAGAATAAAATTAAATTGTAATAAGACTCCACTGTAGAAAACAGAATGATTTAGAGGTGAATGAACTAAACCTACACTATACATGTCAGTATTTGTACTATACATTTGTGTTGTCAAGGTTTTTGTTAGAAACACAAGTCTAACAACATGATCTAGCTTTAATGAGGACCACAAGAGAGTAACAAAATTCCCCCAGTACTAAAAGCCCTCTCTGAAGGGGAACCTACACCTGACCCAAATGATATTAAAAACTGGAGACTGCTGAGTTTGTTATTCAGAGATTATAAATTACTCTCCAAGGTTTTGGCCAACAGACTGAGTGAAGTCTTAGAACAAGTCATCCATCGTGATCAGACAGGTTGTGTCCCAGGAAGATGAATTTTTATAATATTTCTGTTATCTGGGATAATTTAGATATCAGTAAGAGTCTTAACCAGATTTTGATCTAGTGTCAGTAGACCTAGAAAAGACTTTTGACCGAGTCAAACACAACTATTTATGAATGTGTTCACAGCATTTAGTTTTAGTCCTGATTTTGTTTCCGTGATAAAGGTTTTGTACAGTGATGTTGAAAGTATACTGAAAGTTAATGGTGACTTATGTGGTTCCTTATAAAGTTTATAGAGGTGTTAGACAAGGTTGTGTCTTGTCTGGTGTGTTGTATACTTTAGTAATAGAAACACTTTTAAACAAGTTAAGAACAGATTTGTACTGATTATATATTCTGAAGTTCACAAACCTGTTTATCAGCTGATGATGATGATGATGATGATGATTTAATTAGTGATCAGATGGAAATTTGATGTTGGAAATATTAAAATAATTTAAAACATCTCTGCTACAAAAGTAAACTGATTAAAGTGTAAATCCATTTCTGTCCATATTGTTTACAGAGTTAAACTGTTTCATGTCTTTCTGCAGTGTAATAGATGAACATTTATTTTGTTATAGTCTATTTGATGTGAGGAAACATTCTCACTATAAAGGTTTCAGTTTTTATTGAATATATGTGACAATATTTTATTAATGGTTTTAAAAATATGTTGATGAAGAATGTGTCATTGTGTCTCTCTACAGGTTGTGTAGTTGTGGTGTCTCAGATGAAGGCTGTGCTGCTCTGACTTCAGCTCTGAGATCAAACCCCTCACACCTGAGAGAACTGAATCTGTCCTGGAATAAACTAGTAGACTCAGGAGTGAAGATTCTCTCTGCTGTACTGGAGAATCCTCACTGTAAACTGGAGACACTGAGGTAAGATTATTTAGATTATTAATAATAAATCATGGTCTAATCTTCATCCAGGTCATAATAATAGATAAACACATTCTGTATAAATAAAACACAGTCACAGTTGTTCTTGTCAATACTGAATAAACCATTTACACTTTCACAGTCTGGGTTTAAAAATTACACCAATGAACTAACAACTTCTCCAAAAACTAATTAGAGTCTGACCCTGTTTTAGGTCTGATTACTGACAGTCTGATCTTCTCAAGAAAGATCTGTTCATGTGAAGTCGGATTAAAACAGAGATTTTGTTGAGATGTGAAGCAGAGAAAAGTTACAGAAAACATTTACATTTATATTTTATTTCTCACATACACAACCATACACAGTACAATATGTAGTGAAATGTTTTAACTGTCTGTGATTTAAACATAAAATAAAATAATAAAAAAAAGAAAACAGAATAAAAATAGAATAGTTGTAACAAATAGAAATGTAAGAATCAGTTTAATCGAGTAGAAAAATAAATCTGAATATGGTTCAGTGGCAGAACAATGTGACTGTGTTAATAAAGTTCAGATGTGTTAAATACTGCAATATATGAAATATGTTATGTGTAGGGGCATGGTGGCTTAGTGGTGCACGTTCGCCTCACACCTCCACTGTTGGGGGTTCGATTCCCGCCTCCACCTTGCGTGTGTGGAGTTTGCATGTTCTCCCCGTTCCTCTGGGTACTCCAGTTTCCTCCCCCGGTCCAAAGACATGCATGGTAGGTTGATTGGCATCTCTGTAAAATTGTCCCTAGTGTGTGATTGCGTGAGTGAATGAGTGTGTGTGTGCCCTGCGATGGGTTGGCATTCCGTCCAGGGTGTATCCTGCCTTGATGCCCAATGATGCCTGAGATAGGCACAGGCTCCCCGTGACCCGAGGTAGTTCGGATAAGCGGTAGAAGATGAATGAATGAATGAATATATATATATATATATATATATATATACACTCAAAAGCCTGCCATCCATGGATTCTGTCAGTGTTTTGATCTGTTCACCGTCAACATTGCGTGCAGCAGCAACCACAGCCTCCCAGACACTCTTCAGAGAGGTGTACTGTTTTCCCTCCTTGTAAATCTCACATTTGATGATGGACCACAGGTTCTCTATGGGGTTCAGATCAGGTGAACAAGGAGGCCATGTCATTAGTTTTTCTTCTTTTAGACCCTTTCTTGCCAGCCACGCTGTGGAGTACTTGGACGCGTGTGATGGAGCATTGTCCTGCATGAAAATCATGTTTTTCTTGAAGGATGCAGACTTCTTCCTGTACCACTGCTTGAAGAAGGTGTCTTCCAGAAACTGGCAGTAGGACTGGGAGTTGAGCTTGACCCCATCCTCAACCCGAAAAGGCCCCACAAGCTCATCTTTGATGATACCAGCCCAAACCAGTACTCCACCTCCACCTTGCTGGCGTCTCAGTCGGACTGGAGCTCTCTGCCCTTTACCGTATATATATATATATATATATATATATATATTCATCTGTACATTATATTTATAGTACATATATATTCATTTGCATATTATATTCATAGAACATACAATCTGTAAATTACTGTTTATAATATTAACCATATATTTTGTTACAGCACATATCTTATGTAGATCTGTATATTTGTTCATAGTATGCACACAACTGTAAATCACTCCATATTACCATTTAACTTATTTAAATCTTGTACAAACTGTTTATCCTGCACTTGCTACTATTGCACTCTGGTTAGACCTAAACTGCATTTCGTTTCCTTGTATTTGTACATGTGTAATGACAATAAAGTTGAATCTAATCTAATCTAATCACTGTGCCCCGCCCGCTCATTGTACCCCACCCCCTCACTGTGCCCCTTTTTTCACTTTTCTCTGTAGAAATCTCGACTTGCAGTCAGATGATAATTAATAATCCCACATTGTATCTGAGGACTGAGGAGATGTAACTATCAGACTAACACATCACTGGGTTAATGAGTAGTATGTGAATGTGGATTTAAATGAATGAGGACTTCCTGTTTTACAGATCTGATTTATTTGCCACAGATTTGTGGCATTTAAAATGATCTGTAGCACAAAGTGTAATGTTTCTTACATGATATGATGAAAAACACACAAATGAATAAATGAATGAATAAATAAATAAATAAATAAATAAATAAATAAAGGCTTTGTTGGTATTTTTGCCGAATAAATAAATAAATAAATAAATAAATCTATGTTTGCAGGTTTCTGTAAAATTCTTGTGGGCCTGTGACCAAAGTGATTAAACACTAGAAATGTCCCTTTGTACAACCAGTGAAGAGTGTGTCATTGTGTCTCTATACAGGTTGCGTAAGTGTGGTGTCTCAGATGAAGGCTGTGCTGCTCTGACTTCAGCTCTGAGATCAAACCCCTCACACCTGAGAGAACTGGATCTGTCTGATAATAAACTAGGAGACTCTGGAGTGAAGAATCTCTCTGCTGTACTGGAGAATCCTCACTGTAAACTGGAGATACTGGGGTAAGATCATATATTAAAACATTAATATTAAATAATGGTCTAATCTTCATCCAGGTCGTAATAAACCATTTACACTTTCACAGTCTGGGTTTAAAAAATACACCAAATGAACTAACAACTTCTCCAAAAACTAATTAGAGTCTGACCCTGTTTTAGGTCTGATTACTGACAGTCTGATCTTCTCAAGAAAGATCTGTTCATGTGAACTCGGATTAAAACAGAGATTTTGTTGTGATGTGAATCAGAGAAAAGATTCAGAAAACATTTACATGTATATTTTATTTCTCACATACACAACCATACACAGTATGACTGTCACGGCTACAATACCTGCCTCGCTTCCTGTGCACCAACACAGAGAAGCATCTCCGGAGTACTAGCCACTCCCGGACTGCAGTTATCACAATTCCCACACCGGGGCTAATTACGCCACCAGCTGTAGCCTATTTCCCACGCTACTTAAGCGCACTTGAACTTGACCCCGGTGCGAAGTCTCAATTTGCGTTAGCAGTCAGTCTGAGCGTTTCCTTGGTTGTTTTCTGTTCTGGTTTTGATTCTGTTTCTGTCTTTGGTTTCTTGATTGTTTGCTGCCTGTCCTGTCCTTTTTGCCTGTTTCCCGTTTACGATTTCTGCCTGCTCTACGTTGTTGTGTTTGCCTGCCCTGACCATGCCCGTTTGTCTACGATTAATAAAATAAGCTACAAATGGATCACCGGCCTTACGACGCCTCATTACAGGAGACTTTGTCGCCGAGCGATCCAGCAGCCATCCTCCAGCTCGCGACGGAACTCGCCGCCCAAGCCCAGCAGCTCGCCAGCCACCATCAGCAGCTGACCCGGCTCACCTCGCTCACCGGAGAGCTTGCCGCAGCACTACAGAATCTGCAAGGGACCACCGGGGCGTCTGGCCCTGCGCCGCCGGCAGTACCTCCTCCACCCACCGCATATACCACTCCCACGGTCGCCAGTCCTCAGCTCGCCTTCCTGGACAAGTTTAACGGGAAGTTTAATGGGATGTGGTAGCTCAGTGGTTAAGGTGTTGGGCTACTGATCGGAAGGTCATGGGTTCGAACCCCATGTCCACCAAGCTGCCACTGCTGGGCCCCTGAGCAAGGCCCTTAACCCTCAGTTGCTCAGTTGTAAGTCACTCTGGATAAGGGTGTCTGTTAAATGCCGTAAATGTAAATGTAACAGAGACCCCGGGAAGTGTAGAGGCTTCCTGATGCAGTGCTCTCTCTTTGTGGCGCAACAGCCCACTCTCTACCCGACCGAAGCCAGCCGTATCGCATTTGTCGGCAAGGTGCTGGAGTGGGCCACCGCAGTATGGAGAGAGGACGGTACCGCGTTTCCCACCTTTGAGCACTTCCTCGCTCAGTTTCGCGCCGTCTTTGATCACTGCACTACTGGAGAAAGCACAGAGGAGCGCCTGCTGGCCATAACCCAGGGAAATCGCAACACTGCCAACTACGCGCGGGCATTCTACACCCTCGCCGCGGAGGCAGGCTGGGAGGAGAGACCCCTCAGGCTGCTATACCATAAGGGCTTGAACCCGGACCTGTAAGCTGAGCTCGCCTGCCGGGGAGAGGGGAGAAGCCTGTCCGAGTTCATGGAGTTCTCCATTCAGATCGACAACCTGATGAGAACCCATCAGACCCCCGTACGCGCCTTCCATCCCGAGAGCACTGAGCCCATGCAGCTGGACTACACACACCTCACCCCCGAAGAGAGAGCACGACACATCCGCAGCCGACTCTGCCTATACTGCGGAGAACCCGGAAACATGCTGTCTGCCTGTCCCAGCAGGCCGCCCAGCAAGCGGAACGCTCTGAGTCTGAACCTTTTCACTCCCCGATCACTGAACTGTGCCCAAATTAATGTGTACTTGGAGGTGGGGGAAAAAGATTAAACTGGCGCTCCTCAACTCAGGCGCAGCGGGGAACTTTAGGTCGGGGGAGTTGGCCAAGGCCAACGATATGCCAGTAACCGAATGTGTTTCTCCCTTGGCAGTGGAGGCGATAGATGGCCGGCCCCTCGGAGAGGAAAGCATCAAGTTTGTCACTCGGGACCTCCAGCTGCAGGTGGGGTCCCATCACCACGAAACCATCCACTTCCACATCATCCACTCTCCTCGTCACTCACTCATCCTGGGCCTGCCGTGGCTCAAGCTACACAACCCAGTCATCTCTTGGTCGGAAACGTGGATTTCGAGCTGGGGTAAGAAGTGCACCCAACACCTCCAGCCCGCAAAAGGGCCACTCCAACTCAACACCACGGCCACCGCACCTTCCACCACCGATGTGCCCGGCCTCCCAACGGAATACCTGGACTTCGCGGAGGCATTCAGCAAGGCTAAAGCCACCGAACTGTCGCCACACGACCTCCCAGAGGGAGGATTTTTCCTCTGTCACAACCAGAATCAGCAGCCATGAACGAATACATCAAGGAGGAGCTCAGGAAGGGGTTCATTTGGCACTCAGTATCTCCAGCATCCTCTGGGTTCTTTTTTGTTAAAAAGAAAGACGGAGGCCTCCGACCGTGTATCGACTACCGTGCGCTGAATGAAATCACGGTGAAGTTTCGGTATTCTCTCCCACTCGTGCGATTGGCCTTGGAGCAGCTCCGCAGGGCTCGCTACTTCACCAAGCTGGATTTACGCAGCGCATATAACCTCATCCGCAACAGAGAGGGAGATGAATGGAAAACCGCCTTTTCAACCCAATCCGCCCACTACGAATACTTGGTCATGCCGTTCGGACTTTCTAACAGCCCAGCAGGGTTCCAGTCCTTCGTCAATGACGTGTTCCGCAACATGCTGGACCGCTGGGTAATCATGTACATTGACAACATCTTAATCTACTCCAAAACCATGGGGGACCACGTCAAGCATGTATGAGCCGTATTGAAGCGCCTGATCCAGCACCGACTCTACGCCAAGTCGGAGAAGTGCGAATTTCACCAGACGTCGACCGGTCTTCCTGAGCTACGTCATTTCGGCAGAGGGGGTCGCCATGGACGACTCGAAGGTGCAGGCAGTACTACAGTGGCCGCAGCCAAAAACTATAAAGGAGCTGCAGCGCTTCCTAGGGTTCGCAAACTTCTACCTTTTTTATCCGCGGGTTCAGCGCGATAGCGGCACCTCTCATGTCCATGATGAAGAAAGCACCAGCCCGTCTCTCGTGGTCACCAGAAGCGGTCATGGCCTTTCAATGTCTGAAGGAAAGTTTCACCTCGGCGCCCATCCTTCATCATCCTGATCCGACACGACCGTTCATAGTCGAGGTGGATGCCTCCAGCACGGGAATCGGAGCCGTCCTGTCCCAGCGCCAAGGCCCAGCGAACAAAATGTTTCCATGTGCATACTTCTCGCGAAAGCTGTCACCCACGGAGCGCAACTACAACAGAGCTACTCGCCATGAAGGCGTCTTTCGAGGTGTGGCGGCACTGGCTAGAGGGCGCACAGCACCCTTTCACCGTTCTCAGCGATCACAAAAATCTCGAATATCTACGCTCTGCTAAACGCATGAACCCACGCCAGGCACGATGGGCCATGTTCTTTACGCGCTTCAAATTTACCATGACCTACAGACCAGGAACCAAGAACGCAAAAGCCGATGCACTGTCACGTATGCACCGGGAACCTGACCAGGATGCACCTGCAGAGCCCATCATCCCCGAGGTCCGCATCCTGGCCCCGGTCCAGTGGGACATTATGACAGAAATCGCCCAGGCCAATGCGCAGTCTCCTCCTCCAGTAGACTGTCCTCCCACGAAAACATACATGCCTGAGGAGCTACGCACCGCCCTCCTGGACCTCCTACATACAACTCCCAGCTCTGGCCATCCAGGCATCTCAGGAATTATCCACCTTGCGCAAAACCAGTCCTGGTGGCCATCACTGTCAGCTGACGCAGCCCTGGTCCCACATCGCCATTGACTTCATCACAGACCTGCCCAGGTCCAACAACTGTACAGTAATCCTCACCGTCATCGACCAGTTTTCGAAAGCCCGCCGCCTGATCCCGATACCTAAGCTCCCCACGGCTTTAGAGACAGCCGAAGCCCTCTGCAAATGCGTGTTTCGCTTTTTCGGCTTGCCCGAAGACACAGTTTCCGATTCCCAATTCACATCACGAGTCTGGTCGGCGTTCCTCAAACAGCTGAACATCAATGTCAGCCTCACCTCAGGGTACCACCCACAGGCTAACGGACAGACGGAGCACCTGAACCAGGAAATCACCCGCATCCTCTGCTCATACTGCCATAACAATCAGTCCGACTAGATTAAATACATTATGTGGGTGGAATACGTGCAAAACTCGCTCATCAAACCCGCTACAGGCCTCACGCCATTCCAGTGCATACTGGGTTACCAACCTCCCGTTCCCGTGGTCTGGCGAGCCATCTGACCTACCGGCCGTGGACGAGTGATTTCGCCGGAGCGAGGAGACGTGGAGCGCGGTGCACCGCCAGCTACAGAGGGCCATCGGGAGATAAAAGACCCAGGCCGACAAGCATCGCCGTCCGCATCCCGACTATCAACCCAGTCAGTGGGTCTGGCTCTCCACCCGTGATATCCGTCTCCGCCTGCCCTGCCGGAAGCTCAGCCCTAAGTACATGGGTCCTTTCAAGATTGTCAGACATATATAAACCCAGTGTCTTACCGCTTGGCTTTACCTCCCACCTACCGCATCTTGCCCACCTTCCACGTCTCGCTGCTGAAGCCTGCTAGCAGACCTGGGGGGAACCAAGAAGGTTGCTGATCCATCAGACCCGCCACCACTACTGGCCGACGGCGAGTAGGCTTAACAGGTTCGTGATTTATTGGACTCCAGATGCCGGGGCGGCGTTCTCGAATATTTAGTCGACTGGGAGGGGTATGGTCCGGAGGAGCGCTCCTGGGTCGAGGCGGGGGACATCCTGGACCCCTCGCTCACCGCCGATTTCCAACAACGGCACCCGGACAGGCCGGCCCCTCGACCCTGGGGTAGACCCCGGTGCCGCACGCATCCTCACGTCAGGAGCCGCTCGCGGGGGGGCTCTGTCACAGCTGGAGCATTATTTGATCAATAATGTTAAATTGTTAACTGTTAAAAAGAAGGTTTTCTTTTCTCTTCTTATTTCTAAAATCTTCTAAAACTGGATGTGATTTAGTCATCAGTGAAAGCTTTTTGAAGTGATTTATTCATTTAGATGACTAGTTAGTTAGTTTTCTTACAAAAATACTAGTTGTGGATTTAAGGTTGTTTAGCTAAAAAGGTTTAAATGTGTAATTGTAGCAAAGATCTTTACAGTGAAAAAATGTAAAACTGAAATAATAAAACGATCTGCAGCACAAAGTTACATTCATGTTTCTTACATTATATGATGAAAAACAAACAAACGAACAAATAAATAAATAAACAGATGTTTTGTTGGTGTTTTTGCCAAAAAAATAAATAAATAAATCTGTGTTTTCAGGTTTCTGTAAAATTCTTGTGGGCCTGGATCAAAGTGATTAAACTCTAGAAACGTCCCTGTGTACAACTAGTGAAGAGTGTGTCATTGTGTCTCTATACAGGTTGTATAAGTGTGGTGTCTCAGATGAAGGCTGTGCTGCTCTGACTTTAGCTCTAAGATCAAACCCCTCACACCTGAGAGAACTGGATCTGTCCTATAATATTCTAGGAGACTCAGGAGTGAAGATTCTCTCTGATCTTGAGCATGATGAACATTACAAACTACAGACCCTCAGGTGAGTAATGACCTTTTAATAAAAGTTTAACCTCATTATCATTACACATTGATACACATTACATTTATCTTCAATAACTTTCAGATTATCAGGTTTGAAAATTTCTATATTCTGTTTAATCAGTATTTTTATAACGATTCTCTTTAATGCTGTTTTGTGTTCAGTAAAGTGTGTTGATGTAAAATTCATGTGAAGGCATAAAACAGGGATTCAGACAGTCTACAAAAAGTCACAAATGAGTTCATGTGACTGATTGTTAATAAACATTGTGTCTTCTGTAATTCCTGTAAAATTCACCTCAGTTTGTTCTTAAAGTCTGCACTTAAATATAAATGTAGAACAACATCTAAATGACACAGTAGTGTTTGTTATTTAAAAAAAGCTCCTGTGATTGAATAAGAGCAGTGATGTGATGGGTAAAGATCTGCTCATTATCCTGTTGGAACTTGTGGAAGTTCTCATTTGTTCTAGTTAAATGTTAGAACACAGATGTTAGTAAGAATGAAGAAATGTTGAATGATTCATTATAAACAGGAGATGATAATGTTTCTGTTGGAGCAGAGATGATTACATGCTGTTGATCATGAAGTACCACAGTCCACTTTGTGCTGATTAATTCATGTTTTTCTTTCTTCAGGCTCTAATGAATATCTGTGTGTGATGAAGACTCCAGTGTTCCTGCATTGCCATGATGGAGAATAGAGAACATGTTTATTAACACATCACTCATTTAGTTCTAACACATTAAACAGACTCAAGAGACGTGAGAAGTGTGTGTTCATCGTGTACAGTGAATCAGACTAAACACAATTCTACACTGAGTTTATGATGACCTCTGATCCCTGGATAAAATTCCCTGGACGTCAATCCCATAAAAACCTGAGGGATTATTTGGAACAGCAGGTGAAAACCCACATGAACTTGAGCTGAACCCAGTCAGTGGAAGAGAAAATAAAATGGACAGGAACAGTTTCAGGACATTGGTGGATTTCTCACATGATAGGATTGGAGTTTATCTGAGGAGTTTATCTGATGAAGCCCATAGGAGACTCACTACAAGTCACATTTATCACTTTGTCCTTTGGGTAATTAATGTTCCAGTGATGTTATACTAAATATCAGAACTCTTCTAATCAAATCAAATTAATATTCCTCCACTAACTGTTGTATAATGTAGTTTTGATGGTTTGTGATTTTACTGTTTGTGTGATTTATTTGTTTATTATTGTAACATGATTTATACTTTTTACACATGTATACTTATAGCTATTTTACTGGATACTTACTGTAACTAAAATTATATTGTATAAAGGTACTTAACCCTTGTATTTTCCTCCTATGGGAATTACAGTAGGATCGAGTAGTCAACTTGACCTTGTCTGTTTTGACTGCTTATAAAAAATGAAGTATATATGATAGCCTTTTTTTCACCTTTTTAGTCTAACTTGTTTCCAACATATTAACATATATTTTGCAAAAAAATTATATTTGGTTTAATAAACCTTATTTATATACAAAAATGTATATATGTTTTTATTAGTAAAAAAACATGGAATTATTATACAGGCTGATATATTTCAAAGGCAGGAGATTGTTTTGAAACCATTTTGACCATTTTTAATGTCAGCAAATAATAAAACCTGTTTTTTTCCAGGCCAAATTGACTTGAATGCTTATAAATCAAAAATTCTACAATAATCACCATTCTGTGTGTAATATCTATTTTGCATACCAGATGTCATCTAATCAACCGAGAACAGGCTACACACACACACACACACACACACACCCACCACTCAAAAACATGGCATAATTTTGTGAATAAAACTTTTTACACTCCTTATGTTTTTTTATTATACTTAATTTATGAACGATAAACCTTATGAAATTATGCCTTGTTTTTGAGTACAATAAGCAGAAATTATTAAATATTATTTTGAATAACCACTGACTGATAAATGTCAAACATTACTCAGCATATCTCCAGGCCAAAGCTGACTGATGCAACTAAATTTATAAATAAGACAGGGGATACAAATATGATTTGCAAAACACGTATTTTATTTTTGAACTTCTTTATAGAAATATGAATGTGTGTGTGTGTGTGTGAAATGTTTACAAATGTGTAGCCTTTGTTTTGTCTAGAGGCCAACTGAAATGCAATGCCCAATGCTTTGAACAGTGTTTGAATGTGTGTGTGTGTGTGTGTGTGTTCGCGTGTGTGAAGCTTGTTGGTAGATCAGATTTTGCCCCCAGCTGGACAAATGCATATAACAAGTGTTTGCTTTTTTTTTCCGGAGGCCTAATGAAATGCAATGCCCAATTTGTGTGTGTGTTTGTGTGTGTGTGGTGTGTGTGTGGTGTGTGAGTGTGTGTTTTGGGTGCGTGTGTTAGAGGACATTTTATGTGTGCATTTTTGTGTCTGTATGTATGTTCATTGCGCTGAAAAGGGCAAAAGTGTGACCTACTGCCCCACTAAATTTGGCCGGGTCCAACTAACCTGGGAGGATCCAAAACGCAAAGTATATAGTGGTCCGAACACATAGTTCAACAAAAATAGACAAGATTAATTTTCAGTTTTTCAAAGTTCATAATTTGGAACAAACCTGGTAAATTTCAGGCAAATACGTGGAAAAAAATCCAAGTTATGACACATTAAACTTTCATTTAATCTTCCAGCAGGGTCAGATAGACCCGAGGAAAAAAAGGGTTAAAATGCCTTGTATAAATACACCATACATTTAGAGGGAATAAAGTACATAAATACAGTGTCTATTTTTGTTGTGTAAAATGAATATCATGTATAGATAATTCTGTAGAATATTCTTTAGAAAAACTATTCTAAACACGGATTTCAGAATTGACCCAAACTGGGTTTGTTTAATCTCAGTCATTTTAGACTGCACCTTTATGAGGACACTCACCTGGGAATGAATGAATATGAGCACAAACGCCTTCTTTCTGTTGTGTATCAATCTTTTTTTTTTCCATCTCATCTGTTTTAGGCAGTAGTGGAATTATTATTAATAGAATTATTTTTAATTAGTTTACTGTGCAGCAGCTAACAAATACTCATAATTTAACCAACATTAATATGTTATTACATTTATTCAACTGTTGTTACAACTTGATGTATTGTGCAATGTCTTGTTTTTAAGCTTATAAAGCAGAACTAGTGCTGCCTGTGTCTCTGTTGCTAGCACATCAGGAGATACAGCTAATTTCAGTTTATCCTCCACAAGCACTGCTCCTTCGCAGTCATGCATCCAGTCATGTGCAAAACCATAGGGGAAAAAATCGGTTGTATGCTGGTGGGTAAATAGGATAGCTTGATAAAAAAAGCTATTATGTCAATTCAAGTTAAGTCAAGAAGCTTTTATTTTAGCCATATTTATAGCTGTTACAGTACACAGTGAAATGAGACAACGATTCTCCAGGATCATGGTGCTACATAAAACAGACAGAGCAGGAAGGGGATTGGATGCCGCTTTTGAGCGATTATTTGGGGGTCTTACCAGCGAGCTAGACGATGGTGATCAAATAGTAGAGTTCGTAAGCACGGGCCCTAAAACCTATGGTTACAAAACTAAAAAAGGAAAAACAACTATGAAGGCTAAGGGTATTACTCAAAATTATACCAATTCCAAAGTTATCAATTTAAAATCTTTGACATATCTGGTGATCGATCGAGTGAAATACCCCGATAAACCCAGTCAACTTATAACATCGCACAAACAAATCACTCGAGATAAAAAGGGGTTTCATTTGAGAAACCAGACACAAGTAAAAAGGTTCAGGGTTGTGTACGATAAACGTGTTTTATTTCCTGATTTCACAACTCTCCCTTACGGGTATTGACACCTATACTGTTGTATTTTTTGTGTATATATGTATGTATGAATGTATGTTGTTCATTTGATTGTTGTCATCATACAGTTGTGAACACTTGTCAAGGAAAATATGAATGTGACTTCTTTCAACACGAGGCTGCAACTGCCCTTTTCATGTATTGTATGCGGGCCTAGTAATAGTGGGAAATCTTATTTTATCGAAATGCTGCTGGAAAATTATAAAGAGTTATTGTCCAAAGTTCCTGAAAATATTGTGTGGATTTATTCATGTTGGCAGCCTTTGTACAATGAATTGATGACCAAAATAAACATAAATTATATTCATGGAATCCCTGATTCTTTGTGTGATGATGAAATGTTTCCCCCCAGTAAAACAAACTTGGTGGTAATAGATGACTTGATGGAATCTGCGAGTAAAAACGAGGAGGTGGAAAAAGCTTTTACTAAATACACACATCACAGAAATCTGAGCGTCATATATCTGGTTCAGAATTTGTTTTTTCAAGGCAAGTCTAGTAGAACAATCAATTTGAAAAACCCTAGAGATAAATTACAGATCAGTGTGCTAGCTTGGCAAATATATCCGGGTAACAGCAAATACTTTTTAGAATGTTTAAGACGCTACCACCAGACCGTACGGTTATTTATTTGTTGACTTAAAATCAAATACACCAGGGGCCTGTTTCAGAAAGGAGGTTAAGTGAAAACTCTGAGTATGTTAAACCTGAAATGAGGGAAACTCTGGGTTTTCAGTTTCAGAAAGGGAGGTATGTTAAACCTGAGAAAGCAGGTTAAGTTAAGCCCGTTTCTGAAAGAGAGGTAACTTATACTCAGAGTCGGTTACCATAGTAACTTACTCTGTGAACCTAACCTGGTCGGGAGCGATGTACACAATTGCTCAAATTGAAACAAAATGAGTCACTCTGGGTAAGGGGGTCTGCTAAATGCCGTAAATGTAAAATGAATGAAATGGCGTGTCCTTATATGGACGATCCTGTTGATGAAGAGTCCGTATTAATTCTTTTGAGCCAAGAGTGGATTTGTGTCACATCCCTTTGCATTTTTATTTGAGCGGTACCGTTTTTCTTTACAGTCAATAAGATCCATAATCTCATCCATCCTTACATCAGAAACATCAGCCATCGCTTCAGTGCTCTTACATTCGAGCAGATGCATTGCGTTGCCTTACGTTTCTTTGAGAATTGTAGTTCAGTCAGGACCACTTGAGTCAAAATAAGACAATTCGTTGACATTTAAATTTTTTATTTGCAAGCTTATAAAATTTACATTTGGCAGTATGGCTCTGTTCTGAATTCCCCATCCTTTTCATGAGCTCCATGAAAGCTAGTCAGGGAACAGCAGCAGCTTCGTGGGGGGACAATCTCCCATTTAACTGGGAAAGCAGCAAGACAAAATCCCGCCCCAAACAGACCATACCAGGCAATCCTCCCTGGCTCTTCCTGCTAACTGAAGAGCCAGCAGAGGATTAAAGCGAGCATTTCACTAGCCAAACATATTAGTAAAACACCAACAGAGCAGAGAACATGTTATTATCAGGCACGGAAAGCAGTTCCTTTGCCAATTACTAACAACCACTGAATATTAAAAAACCCCCCAAAACCAACAGAAGGTGCAGCGTCTGTATACAATTCAAGGCTGCAGAAGACTCCAGAACATCATGATCATGCCATCCCAATTTTTCAAGGACCAACCAGAACCTTTTTTTAAAAAAAAAAAAAAAAAAAAAAAGTCCACTCCTGGTTCAGCTACCTTTAGGGACAGCAGCAGAGGAGCAGCAGAGCTAGCAGCAGCAGCAGAGCTAGCAGCATCACAAACAGAACACGAGAAACCAAGCACCTCCTCCCTGAATATCCCCTGAGTAGCCATCCCCCTAGGATCCATCCAACAACCCGAGAAAGGAGACTTCCAAAAGGCCCAACAAGAAATCCAGTTTTACCTTCCTTTCCCAACAAAGAATCGACAAATTTCAGGTTCTTTAACAGCAGAAAGCAAATTATTATAGGCAAACTAATGAGTAGGCAACCAAGACTCCTGTGAAAACCTTGGATAAGTCCAGCTATTAAATAATTGAAGAAGCAGTGGTTAGGATGCTTCACAGTGCCTTTCCCAGCTTTGGAACTTTTTTTTTTTTTTTAAAAGAACAAAATACAAGCAGAGCCAGTAGCCATCATCAATCCACCAGGTCACTATCGTTCGCTGGACACTGCTGCAGAGCTTCTACAAGGAGGAGAGAAATTTAATCAAGCTTTTCATGTCATTGCTGGCTAGCATTTAACCATTTTCAAGTTAAGAAGTTAGACCATTTGTCAGTAAACATTTCCTGCATAACATATCACAACAGCCTAGCGAGTCCCAACATAACGCATCATAACGGCAAGCAAGGCATGGCATAACCACCTAGCAGGGCAAAGCATAACATAGCCTAGCGAGGCATCGCATAACGTAACAACGCCTAGCAAGGCATGGCATAACGCATCATAACAGCCCAGAGAGTCCTAACACAACGCAACATAACGCCCAGCAAGGCATGGCATAACCCAGCGTAACGCAACACAACACGGCCCAGCACAACGCAACCCGACACAGCCCAGCAAGGCATCGCATAGTGTAAAGCAAAACAGCCCAGCAGGGCACAGCACAACGCAAAATCATGCTTAGCAAGGCACCGCATAAATATCACTACAGCCCAGCGAGGCACAGCACCACGCATCACAATAGCCAATGATACATAAACACAGCGCAACGCAACACAACACAGCCCAGCAAGGCACAGCACAACATAACGTAACACAACATAGCCTAGCAAGGCATAGCACAACGTAACCCAGCACAGTCCAGCAAGGCACAGCACAAAGTAACCCGATAACCTAACAACCTGGCGAGGCATGGCATAAGGTAACCTAACATAGCTGAGCAGGACATAGCATAACGTAACCTAACAGCCTGGCGAGGCATGGCATAACGTAACGCAACATAGCCTATCAGGGCATGGCATAACGTAACCTAACCTGGCCTAGCATAACGTAACATAGCCTAGCAAGGTAAGCCCAGCTAGCATAACATAACATAGCATAACCTAGCATACCATAACGAGCTGGCTTAGCAAGGCATATCAAGGCATGCATTACCTAGCATGAGGTAATCTAGCCTAGTATAGCAAGCATGGCATAACCCATCATGACGAGCAATGCAAAAGCATAGCATAACCTTATCTTATAACATAGCGCAACATACAATATAACCAAGCATAGCATAACATACATAGCATAGCGAAGCATAGCCTAAGGTAGCATAGCATAACAGACTGCACAACACGCCAGCCCTAAGGTCGCTTCCTGCTCAACAACCACACCATTATACACAAACATGCGCACTGTATCGATTTACCGTAAGTCCAAAGCGCCTTCAAACCTCCCCTTCGGCTCGAGTATACTAATAGTAATCACAACCTCTTATAGTTCCATATCGCAAACACAAAAGGAGATAGCTTGCGGTTTAAACTCTAATTAGCTGCCGAGTTTAAATCGCCACAGCAGCAATGCGGAGGAAACAGCCAAGCAGACAGACTGAAAAAAGCATTTAAATAGGGCGCCCTGTTTGAAAGGGACCAATAGCGCGCTTAGGAATCAGATCAGCTGATGGGCGGGGTTAGCAAATTGACATCAGCTGATAGCCGAGCTTGACTATGTGGCCTGCCTGAACTGACGCTGATACGCTATAAGTCGGGAATTTACTCTAAAATAGTTCTTAATTACTAACTACAAATTACATCTTCAACAAGTCTAATTAGATTAATGTAATAATTATTATCTCTAGAAAGTATTGGTCTACTTACTATTTTGGTCTACTTACTTATTAATTACTTTGTAAATCCCAACCACTTGAACAGTAAGGTGAGACAAGAAACTGCACTTCTAGGCCATAAGGTGAACTAGGAAAAAGTGGCTAGAAAGTGATTTTCGTTCCCACGTCTGGGCACTACTTTTTAAATGCATTTTTGCATAGACAACACCCTTTTGGACTTTATGTTAAAAGTTCTCCACAAAAAATGCTGCAGTTTTTTGCCACGATCCATAAATGCTGCTGGCTTTGCTTATAACTTTATTTTCATTTTAGCAACATAAAATCTCTCTCAAATTGACCTTTATACATGTACCTAAACATTTGAGAAAGGTATTGGTGCAGTAAACACTCAAGTGTGAATGTAGACCATAGAATATGGCAAATTTGTAGGAAATATGCTTTAATTTCATGGATTGGCACCAATCAAAATTAAACATACACATAGTAATTTTAGCAAAACTGTGATGTATTATGCATTACAATTTTCAGTAGGCACTGTGCAATCAGAGAAACATAAACAAGCAGCACACTTTGTTTTCTGAAATCACTCAAAATGCGACCCCCCCTTTAATTACAAATAATGCAAAAAATGAACAATTCCACAACAGATTCATTACAACTAAAAATAAGCTTAAAATAATGCACAGCACATCTTTACTCATAAGTATCATCATCAAAGCCATCATCCCATGTAGCTCTTTCCTCCGTTTCCTTTGAAACATTTGCACAATTTTTGCACCGACAAAAATCAGTACAAGAAAATCTTGCAGACACACAGGAGCATCTTCCAGTCTCACATTTGCCTTGTTTGCAACTGCAGTGGACTACCTGCAAAACACTTTCAGGTGCAGGATTTCTAGTCATCCAGGTCACTGTTAACTCCACATCCTCAAGGTGCCATCCATTGCCAATGGGTGAAGGGGCACACATTATACCTTTCAGAGAATGTCTCATTATGGCTGCTTGGTAATTTGCCCTTTTGCAGTGTTGGTGCAGGGCATCACTTGTCAGGGGCATGGATAGTTCTGGCAAAGCCGATGATGCCATGCAGAATGCTTTGTACCTTGCATCATTCACATTTTCGGCAGATGACTGGCCATAGAGGTGGCACACATATTTGCAAAGTATGTCAAAGGTAGACTGGTCCAGGTTAAAACTTTTACCCAGATTTGTAAATGCATTTAGGTATTCCTCTTTCTCACAAGCAACAGAAAATGCCTTTCTTTTGCCTTTGCCATAAAAGGCACTTGTAGAGTCACAACCTGAAAAGGTATGGATCCCAATAAGTGCCAAAGTGCAAAGAGCTGATGACACCTTAGCCAAATCAATGATCCTCGTTTTGTTGCCAACCCCTGTGAAAAGATACAACCTACATGGTAAATCTAGGGAGCAAATACATCAACTGATTGTGATATCAGTCTTTGGTCCATAAACTCTCTGACAGCATTTTCCCCCCTTTCCGGAGCTGTGAGCAAATCCCACATGATTTCTTCAGCTGCGACTGTCCCAGAGCTAAGACACACAATGCCATCTTCTTGTGTCTCAAATGGATTCAGCATGCAATCTAGGGTGGAAATTATTCTGTTCACAGCCTTTTTATCAGCATGAATTCCTGTGCTGTCAAGGTCTTTACGTTTCCTTATATCGGGAGTTTTACCTGCCATTGCCTCACATTGTCTTGCTATGGCAGCCCTTTCATGTTGAGACAATATCCAGCGATATACAGCAGCTCGATTCTGTGTTATCCCTGTCCAACCACCCTTTGACTTGGAATCTCTGTTGCATGTTTGTTCAATGGCCTGGTCACAAGCAATTGAAGCAAATCCATGGACACTTTGATGTTGGACAGTCCACTGGCCTTTAACACTAAGCTCACTGTGACAAGAAGGATGTGTGAGAGGCAAACTGACCATTTCCAGCCAGTATGAAGGTAAATAACTAGCATAATTTACACGATCATAAGCAAAAACCATGGCATCATCAAGCACACTGTTGACAGGTGAAGCTGCCAGTCTGATTCTCGTGTTGCTCTCACAAACAAAAGGATTATCTGTACCATGTCAATGTATGAACTCCAGAAGGCAAACGTTGGGTTTTCTGTACTTTTTCTTTTTACAAACTCTACATATTTTGAACACATTTGCGCACATAACATCCATGGTTCTGTCCTGGAATGCACATTTGATCTCATGAATGACATCCATACACTTCTTTCTCTCCTCTGGTGGCAAAGAGTCTAAGAAGGTGAGAACTCTAATGCGTTGCAGACTCTCATATAGAAGCTTGTGTGCCCTCATGCTGCGGTTGTAGTGATGACCACTGATCACTCCACTGATGGATACTGGGGCAACAACTTCAGACCCAATGTCTTGCAGTCCTGCATCTCCAAACCGTTTTCCTAGAATGCTCAGGTAGGACATGCATGTGTGAAATTCACCTAGTCTAATCACTATACGCTGAGTAAAGTCATTGTCTTTCCAGCGGATCTGCTGAGCTTTGGCATATATAGCTTGGTCAAAAACTAACACTATATGGTCCAATTCTAACTGATCAGCAATTTGGACACTTCGCTTCAGAATTGTGTTTACTGTTGACATCTCTGTTGGTGAAGCCTCAATGACTTTTGCAGAGTGCCATCACCTTGAAGCAATGTATGGAAACCTGTCCAGCTTGGGATTGTGCATCTTTCAGCATCTTTGGACTTTAAAAAAACATATGCCAGTTCAGTTTGTGCAGCAGACATTGTGTTCAACTTGTATGTGTCTCCTGGTAATGGAAGACATGATGAAAACAAGTTCTGTGGTCCTTGCTTTTTAGTCTGATGTTACTGTTCGATAGGGAGGCAAGGGGGTGCTTTGAATGAGGAAACTCCCTTTTGTAGTGGTTGTCTGTTTGTTGTTGACACAGGTTGAACTACAGCACTTTGAAGCATAATCCCATTTGTGTGGTGAGTAGTTCCACGACCCGATAATGTTTCCTCCCCAAAGTCAATATTGTCCCACACAAGTATTGTATGAACCTTCTTTGAAAACCCCTTTGGTATTTTGTCTCTGCCCTCTACTAGTTGAAGTTGGGCAAGGCTACTGTCTAGACTGACAACTGTGTCCCATGATGCACAATGTCCTAGTCTATTTAGAAGTGACACAATCTGTGATGAACCAGTTAAATGGCGAATGGTTAGACCAAGACACAATGATTTGGGTGTCTGCCTACGGCCCTTAGATGTAAGATACACAATGTCTTGACAAATAGATATCACTTTTAGGTTCAAATCATCTGTAATATCAACATAATGGGCCAGTGTCGGTTCCTCAGTTGCACCAATAATCCAGGAAATTAGATTGTACAGTTCGAGTGGCACAACAGATTTTGCTTCACTCACATTTAAATCATCTGATGTGGGTGGCCATGGACATGTCATACTGGAAGAGTCACATAGAAGCATCTTTAATATTAATGCTGCACTATAAAGTGTCCTTGTGTCCTCTGCACTATTGATAGAGCCCACTGAAGTTTGTCTTTGAGGACTGGCTGTTTTACTTGACATGTTTTCACCGTCTTTGGCTAGTTACCTCAGTTGACTCTGTTGTTTCTGTACCTGATGGATGAGGGAGCCTGTCGATCAGCTTATCTGCAGACAGTGTCTCAACAAAAACCAGCTCACTGATGTTGCACTTTTTGGGAGAGTGAAACTCCAGCTGGGGGAAATCACGACTCAACCACCTCTTCAATTTATCCTGCCTGAAACAAAGATACATCGAAAGATGATCACAACAGTATAAATAAAGATATATTCCCACTGAAAACAACTTAATTAAAATACACTGTGTAACAGCTTCTACACGTTATAAAATATGATTATGATTATCATTATTATAAATCCAATTTGTGTAAGAAAAAATAAAAATGTTGCATAAACATTGTTTTCAAAGCTGTGTAATAAATAGAAACTTGTTTTGTTTTAATTACCTGTAGTTGGAAGCATCAAGAACTTCATGTTTTTTCACAAGATTTAAAAAGATCCTTCTTAGCTGCATCATTGTCAGCACATCTTGGTTTACAATTATTCTATGACGGATAATGCTCTCACAGAAGATCTTGTAGCTGACATCGAAGGTTGGCTCATTTCTGAAAAGAAAACACAGAAAAGATTATATATGATATTACTTTGTGCCATAACTATTTCACACTGGCTTCTATTTTAAATATACAATACTATAATTGGTAATAAAACATTACTTGTTCATTCACCCTTCACAAACCACTACACATTTGATCATATTGAATTACTGTGAATTACGGAGTTGTGCAGTCAAAACTGTTTACAGACAAATATACAGACTATGCAGATAGATGTTTTACCTTTGAAATTAATTTTTAATTATCATTTGATAGTCAATATATTAACTCACTGTTCTTCTGAGGTCCCCGTAACTGTTGCAGTAGACTTCGTCAAGAACCTGGTGTACTGTCTGTAACAGTGACCTCCAGAGAGACTTTGTCTTGAATATGCACAAGAATGCTAGTGTCTTCCTTTATCTCAGCAGCTTTCAGCAACTGGCCTGTAAATAAATATTATATATTACACATTACAAAACAAGATTGTAAATAAAAAAAAAAACATTATATAAAAACAGTTAACCGTTAAACAATATTGAGTATTTTGGCTGTAGCTGTATGCAAAACGATAAATAATTTGAAAAACATTACATAAATTATGTAATTGTAATCTAAATTTAGCCATGGTATGCAGCATATAGCATAAAACTTTAAAGTTAAAACTTTTGTGTGTGTGTGTACCCACCTGCACACAATGTTTCTGCCTGTGAAAGATGGTCCTTCTGTCGTTTGCCTGCCACAGTAATGTACTTGTCCATTTTCTTACAAATTATGCACAAGGCAGGAAGCACAGGACCTGCACAAGCTATTGGCAGGCCCGTCATGGACCTAAGTTTCTTTTTAGGACATTCAGTTGTTGAGGTACTACTACTCGATGACACAGACTGGTCTTTGTGAGAATCTTGAATTTCAGGATGCTGTATGACACGTTTTTCTGCTGCATCCAGGCGCTTTTTGTCAATGAAACGCCTGTAGCAAGTGGAATGAAATCCAGCGTCTTCGGGAACATTTTCAAATTCAATTTCTAGACAACGTTTGTATGTTTCTGCTATTCTCTGATTCTCACCATGCAAACCAAGCCACCGTTTGATGCTATTTCTGTATGTATCCCATCATATACGTGTAAAATCCTTCGTTTCTTCTTTCTTTATAGATGTGAGATGCATATAGCATTGTTTATAATCCTTTTTACGGAGTTTAGAATGAGGTCTGACCGTAATTTCCGAATCCGAAAGAATCCGAAAGCAAAGCCGAATCACTCATGATCAAAATATGATTACGCGATGAAGGAACTATTGCCGATTTTAAACACTAATAAAAAATAAACTGCAGGATTATACATGGAGAACTTTTATTTTCTTGCTCAAAACCAATAGCTCTTTTTATTGGAATGAAAAGAATTTAGTGCCCCATATATGGGAACGGGATGAAACGAAAAATGGCTTCACCTTACGGCCTATTCTAATGCTTTCAAATAAACAATATACATTTGCATGAATTATCCTTGAATTGAACAAAGTGTCCTCCAGGGTTGGGGGTTCGATTCCCGCCTCCACCTTGTGTGTGTGGAGTTTGCATGTTCTCCCCGTGCCTCGGGGGTTTCCTCCGGGTACTATGGTTTCCTCCCCCAGTCCAAAGACATGCATGGTAGGTTGATTGGCATCTCTGGAAAATTGTCCGTAGTGTGTGAGTGAATGAGAGTGTGTGTGTGCCCTGCAATGGGTTGGCAATCCGTCCAGGGTGTATCCTGCCTTGATGCCCGATGATGCCTGAGATAGGCACAGGCTCCCCGTGACCTGAGGTAGTTCGGATAAGCGGTAGAAAATGAGTGAGTGAGTGAACAAAGTGTGTAACTATAGGGAGAAATTTACATTAAAAATATACCTTTTTTATAATAATAATAATAAATATATATATATATATATATATATATATATATATATATATATATATATATATATATATATATATTTAATACACCTTTTAAAATTTGATGTTAAATCCACTATTGCTTTATACAGCAGTGTTGCTTTTTTTTAAAAAAATTCTCCATATTCATAGTTCAAGTTCATCTCCATATTCATAGATCAAGTTCATATTCTCCATATGCTTGCATAAGCACTTAGAGTTCTGCTGGTGAGAAATATAATAAAATAACTTATTTTGTCTGACGCTGTTGCCATGGTAACTCGTTATATCTGCGCTCCATTGATAATGGCTTTTTTAAGTTGTGGTGCACGCACTTAACTCAGAGTCAGTCAATTTAGAGTTGATAAAACTAACTCTTTTCAGCTGTTCTGTAACCGAAAACTCAGAGTTTCCCATCTCAGGGTTTGTCAACTCAGAGTTCAAGTTTAAACTCAGAGTTGGTTGAACCACCTTTCTGAAACAGGCCCCAGAAGACTTCAGACTCCGATCAGGTTTGTTACTGCAAGAAAAATCAGCTGTGTTTGTTCCAAAGCAGAAGAAGAAAAAGTTTTACTGAAAACAATGTCTATACGCTTGAAAAAAACACTTCCGTTGTTGAAAGCATTTCACGAGGCTCCATCCCGGAAAAGAAAAGTTATATTGCGCGATGCACCAACTGAACTCATTCTTAGCATATGTGAATTAGCTTTAAACGTGTTCAGAGGTACAATCCCTCTAACAGTGAAACAGTACAAAGAATTAAAAAAGCAGAAAAAATGGATAAAACTTTTCGTGGATAAAAGAGCAACTGTAGAAAAGTAAAGGAAAGTAATTAATCAAACTGGAGGATTTCTTTTACCGCTACTCAGTGTGGCTTATAAGCAGCTTGATAGCATCTCGTAACAGTTAACATGGAGACCGCTGAGAAAATGTATTTAGTCCCTCAACATCAACTTGACAACCTTAGAAATACCACGACAGAAAAAGAGAGTTTAAGAAGGACTGTTGAAAACAACTTAGACGTAGCAATGTGTCAAATTTTGTCAAGGATGGATCTGAATGAATACGAGAAGGTAAAACTCTACACATCGGTCCTGCAAAAGTGTTTAAACTTGGTTAAACTGAGTGATCAAGAAACAGATCAACTGAATCTGACCCTACCAAAAATACCAGAAAGCAAAACAGAAGCAACTGTGACCAAAGTTTCACACCCACACAGTGATGATATCACACATCAGGTGCTTGCTAATGTAACCGTATGCTTCTGTGGTCTGCGTTGTGTTTGGAATGAGTGAAGAAAGACAGGAGGTCGCTGGATTGGGTCTGCATAGAGAATGTATTTTTATATAGACAGGCCTTCACGGCAGCCTCAGCTCACACATCAGTAACACTCTTTCGTTCAGGAGAAAGACGGAAAAGCGAGAAAAACGCGAAAAGGACAAAGCAAAAAGAGAAAAGACAGAAACGGAGAAATCGCAGTAACTCCGTGCACTTAAACTTATACAGGGCAGAGCATTAAACATGACAGTATAAGCTTAAAACCACAAAAATATGGTTCATCAGTGCATACCTGCATAGAGAATGTATTTTTATATAGACAGGCCTTCACGGCTGCCTCAGCTCACACATCAGTAACACTGCCAATAAAAATAACAATCCCAAATATACCAATAAACATATGTTAAATATATATGATCTTACATCTGTGAATATCTAACAAAATAAATAAAAACATTTTAAACATTGTGTATTTCTGTGTGTGCATTATTTTCAACCTATGCTAACAGCTGATCTGTAGCATGGAACACAGCATACCTCTTTCATTCAGAATTAAGACGGAAAAGACCGCTAAAAGAGCAATACAGCAGGTATGGCTACCTGGGCTGAACCACTTTGTTGTAAAAGGAGGGGGGGGAGAAACCATCACCTCCTTACAGACCCTTTTTAATGTATTTTTATAAACACTGTTTTAAACAATTGTAGAACTGTATCCA
Organism: Tachysurus vachellii; assembly: GCF_030014155.1. Taxonomy (NCBI): domain Eukaryota; kingdom Metazoa; phylum Chordata; class Actinopteri; order Siluriformes; family Bagridae; genus Tachysurus; species Tachysurus vachellii. Next base: position 3,269,282 of record NC_083475.1, read on the forward strand.
ATGCATATTAACAGGAAAATCTTGTGAAATAAAACAATTTTAACCTTGTTACACTAACATTTCAGTGAGGTATAAAAGAAATGCCTCGTACATTATTGAAAAACTTTTAAAATCAGGCGATGCTGCTTCGTGGAATGACAAGGGTGAATTTATTTTAATCGGGAACACGATCAAAGGATCTCACATGGTGGATCTGCTTAAAAATCTCATGGCAACTCATAAAGTTTCCAACGATCGGAGGCTATTAGGTTGGACCGAATTGTTGCATACTGTAGCTAGACTAAATATCCCCTTTTCAACAATACCTAACGGCACTGTTCGGCACAAAATATCTGACATCAAAAGATCTAATGACCCCCAAACCTCTCAAAGCATCACGCCTTCACTGTTTAAAAGCAGAGACTATGATTCTCCACCTCCTGTTCTTATTCGTAGTGATTGGCATGATTTTTGAAAATGACTTATGACGATTACGTTTGCTCCATTGTATTTTTTACTTTTATTTCAATAAAATATTTATACAGTAAGAATTTTCTTGTGAAGCATCATGATTAAATAGTACACTAGTGTTAGTACACACAGGTGAATGAAACATTTTCAGAGAGTTTACACATTGCACATAACTAAACGAGTGTTTTTTATTTACTCTAGGATAATTTTTTTAGCAAAAGACACAACTGCCTCCTGTCATTTCTATTTAAATCCTTGCTATACATAGACATAATACGATTAAACTTATAACCTTTAACTCTATGACACAGAAAATATGCACACGCTGTCCGCAACAAACTGAAGTAAAATCTTGAACTTGTACAGGGTTGTATTTTATTTCACGACAGTTCTTACTCAAAAAGTAATGAATAGATTCAGGAAAGAGTGCGTAGTCCGGTCTGTTTCCGTAGGAGTCAAAAAACCCACCGGAGAACTCATTATTAAGACATAACGCTAGCCAGTGCTCACCCGGCATGTGTCTCGGATGTGTATTCACAATGAACATGGCGGGGAATTGTCTCAGGGGGATTGTAGGTAATTCGTCGCTAGCCACAACACCTCGGAATATGTTTTCTAGAAGGTGGCAACTTCTCATAACATCAGCTACTTCTTTGGTATCCATGCGTTACTGGTAATCTATGAGTACGTTTCTTCGGTTGTTTATTTCTAGAATGCTGTCAAAACTAGCATAGACTATTACTGTAGATTCACCGTTCTTGGCAGGGCTTGTCGAAATCTGAGTTCCATTCGCATGTTCCCTGACTTTATTAATGACAGGTGTTGACCGCAGTCGTCGTCAGGATTCAGATTGAATGCAAACAAAGTATAACCATGCGAATACTCTTCTCTGTTTATCGCCAATGCTTGATCTTTTAATTGCTTTCCTGATGCTAAAATTAAAGAATAGAATTCACGAACCGCATTATCGGATTGGAAATCGGGGAAATGGCTTTGCAGGATATTGAGTACCATCTACGTACAAAGCTACAAACTCTGCGTCGTAGTGTTTAAAATTAAAAGGATTTTTATTGTATGACCCGCTGAAGGCGTCGTTGTCCACCATGCCAAATATTATGGTTTTAGGCAAAGGTTAGAGGAAAAGATTCTCTTGTGAACAAATGCGACTCCCAGTGGCCAGACTGAAAGTCTTCATGCATACTTCTCTCAATGGGATATTTAGCACTGGCTGAAAGCAGCGCATGCACATGTCCGAGTTTCACTGACGGTGTGATACAGAAACTTTCTTCATGAAAATAGATGCGTTGAGAATTTTCAGAGCAAAATTTATGTTGCCTTCCTTCATTAAGCAAAATTCATTTTTACTTCGAACCATTTTAATCCTCAAATCAATGCCGTTCAGTAAAAGTTTATCTTGAAAAAATATATCTGAGTGAATGTGACCAATGCGGTCAAAAGTGTTGCTTTCAGCACTAAACTGGGCCCTTCGTTTAAGACCTTCATTGCGATCTGCGGGATCAGTGGCATCCATAAGTCTCGCTGTGTCTTTGTAGAATAATCCTGTACAAAATTGTGTTTCCAAAGTGTCCTTCCCATAGTTAAGGAGACAGTCAAAAATACTCGGTGTGGATATGTATTGCTAGATTGAGAAATAAGACGTCAACCTCTGAAAAAAGAGAAGCTATAGGATAGTTAACAACCCCCTCCTTTGCATTGTTAGCTATGTTGGTGCCATCAGCGTTCACGATTTTACAGGCAACATGTAAAAATGTATTGTTCAAATCCAGGTAATCTTCACCATTTTCAGCCACGAAGAACTCCAGAGGACCGTTGTCAGTCAGAGCAGAAAGCGGGGGTATTTCGATATGTGTATTTTTCAATACTCGTCTGTGTATAAGGTAGTGTGAAAATATCCAATTCAGTCTCTGTACACTCTGCGGATAGTCCGTGTAAGAAAGCCATAATTTTAGAAAATGTTCAACTTCTTTTTTTTTTGAGAGACAGGTTGACACTTGTTGACTCTCGCCTTGTTCTTTTTAACACTGGTCTTAGTTTTAGTTACCCTACGCCTTTTATTAGGATACGACCCGACCCGTCCTGACCCGACCCGACCCGTCCTGATTTGCATTTTACTGATAATTTTAGTCACAACATCAACTGCAATACCTTTGGCAGTTTTTAAATGAGGTTTGGCTATAGCAAGCCCCTTTTTGAGGAATGGAATTGCCATTCTAAATAATCCTCTAAACAATCCTCCTAACCCCGAACCATACATGGTGGGTGCTCCTTGAAATCCCGGGAGTCCATTTCCGGCTTGACTGACGTAATAATCTATGTAGGTCTGTGGGTTAACGTATCCTTTATCTATAATTTTTTTTTTTTTTTTTTTTTTACAAACAGAAGGAATGTTTAGCTGGTCTGAAGTGTAGTTTAGCTATAAACTTCCCGTAAGTAAAAGGTATGTGTTTGTTCTGATCCGACTTGACTTCGATCACGATATCTGTAATGTGACAGGGTACGCTGGCATTTTTTGGCTGCCGCTCCTCTCCTGATCATTTTTTTTGTTTGTTTATTTTGTGATTTGAGCTTTAAGGGGGTTTTGGAGCATGTGAAGACTGCCTATTTTATATGCCATGTGAAATCGCATCATCCGTTGAATTACTGTTTTTATTGTTTGTCTCCTGCTGGAATCTACTCTCCTGCAGTGTCTCCCAGGACTTACAACATTGTGAGGTTACAGCTGGTGTGGACTTCTCCAACCTGGCTTTAAGGTACACTGCTCGTGAACTGTTAGACCTTAAAGGAAAGCTTTGTTTTGCGAATGACATATGCAGTATGCTCGCTGCGAATATGCTGGGATATTGAGACCAAAGCGCTATATACATCGCACACTTGGGCGATCTTCTCTTGCTTGTCATCAAATAATGTCGTTTATCCTACATATCTGCGCAAAACTCAAAGGCTGTTGTGTAGGCCTATGGGGTTAATTTTAACAACCTATCGGCTCTTAAGCAAGTGTTTTTATCAGTTGTTCCCCGTGTGCTGAAATCGGCACTTTTCAATGCGCGTTCTGTCAATAACAAGGCTGTGATGTTATCTGACATCATTACAGAAGAAAAATTGGACCTTGTGTGTCTAACGGAAACCTGGCACAAATGGTGATAGTCTTCTTTTCAATGAAATTACTCCTGCTGGATATGGATTGTTTGATCTCCCGCAATCCTCTGGTAGAGGTGGGGGAATCATTGTTCTATATAATCACCTTATGAACTTATTATGAGCCCTGTGGATGTCCCTCAGTTTAACTCGTTTGAATGCCTTGTACTGAGTGTATCTGCCTCCCTATCCACTGCCATAGCTACAGTATATAGGCCTCCTAACTTGAATAAAGACTTTTTGTCTGAATTCACAGATATGTTGTCCTTATTGTGCCTCAAATTTGAGAGAATTCTCATTTTGAGTGACTTTAACATCCACATGGACATAAAAGATTCTATAACAACAAAAGACTTTTCATATCTATTGGAGTGTTTCGATTTGAACCAGCTAGTGGACTGTCCTACTCATAATAAAGGCCACACTCTTGACTTAATGATCCTAAAGGGTTCATATGTGTCCCAGTTGTCCACCTCTGACTTAGGACTATCTGATCATCTTGCTGTCTATTTTAATATGGAACTGCTTGACATGAGCACTACCTCTTCGCGCATTATAAAGTATCACAAATGGAGATCTATTGACCCCTCTGATTTTGCTGAATACATTGATACTGAATAATCTTTAAGTTGTTTTTCTCCATCTGCTGCATTGGAAGACAAAGTCTTCATGGTGAACTCTGTTCTTTCATCTGGCCTGGATTTATTTGCCCCTTTGAAATCACGATTCGTTTCCTTTGGACAATCCTCTCCTTGGTTTAATGATGATCTGCGACATCATGTAGTACAATGGAGCGTAGGTGGCGTGTGTCTGGCCTGACTGTCCACCGGCTGGCATGGAAAGACCACTTACTTGAATGTAAGACTAAAATTGCAGCAGCAAGATCTGCTTATTTTGCACAGATTGTTGATAACAATCAGAATAACCCAAGACAATTGTTTCATTCCATGAGCAAACTACTTAAATGTAATAACTCTTTGACTGGTTCTGCCTCAACTCACCTTTGTAATAAGCTTCTTGAATTCTTTAGCTCCAAGATTGATTACACTCGTGAATGTATTATTTCTTCTCTTCCTATGTCTGTTTCTCCTTCACCTGCTTCAAAATTTTCTGGTATCCATCTCTCAAACTTCTCCACATTGGACTTGAATTCCCTTTGCAATGAGGTTTCAAAATTGAAAGCTGCCACTTCAATTGTTGAACCTGTACAAACCAGGCTGTTTCAATCATGTTTTATCACCTTATGTCCAGCTGTATTAAGCATTATCAATGATTCTTTGTGTACTGGTGTGGTGCCAGCAGCATTTAAAATTGCCACTGTGACCCCCGTACCAAAAAAAAAATAATATCAACTTTGATAATCTCAATAATTTCCGCCCCATATCCAATCTTCCGTTTCTCTCCAAAATTTTAGAGCAAATTGTTGCTAATCAATTGAAATTTTATCTAACTACAAACAATCTTTTTGAGCCCCTTCAATCTGGATTCCGTAAACTCCACAGCACTGAAACAGCTTTAGTTAAGGTCACTAATGATTTGCTAATAGCTTCTGATTCTGAGTCTTTCTATCTTGATTCTTCTTGATCTCAGTGCCGTATTTGACACTGTTGATCACTCAATTTTACTTACTCGGTTAGAGTCTGTGTTTGGTGTCTCTGGGACTGCATTGAGCTGGTTTGAGTCTTATCTGTCAGATCGTAAGCAGTTCATTACTATGGGTGGTTACAGGTCTGATATTGATGATGTGAAATCTGGTGTTCCTCAAGGATCAAACTTGGGACCCTTACTTTTTAGCATTTACATTTATCCATTGGGTCAACTTTTAAGATCACTTGGTCTCAACTTTCACTTTTATGCAGATGACACTCAGGTTTATGTACATTCAAAACCTGATGTTAAGGTGGCTGTGTCTTTTCTCTCTCAATGTATCTCTGAGATAAAAAAAATGGATGTCTGGAAATGTCTTGTGTCTGAACAGTGACAAGACAGAAGTAATACTCATTGGTTCACCCTACCAATTACGTAAGGCTGGGTCTTTATCTTTAAGTGTGGATGGCTCTACACTAGAATTCCAAACAAAACTAAAAAATTTAGGGGTGATATTTGATGCACATTTAACATTTGTTCCCCATGTTCAGAACACTGTAAAGACATAATTTCATTTAAAAAACATTGCCAAATTACGTCCTATGCTGTCACTCCCGGTGTCTGAAAAGCTGATCAATATCTTTGTGTTTTCCCACATTGATTATTGTAATGATTTGCTGGTTGGGGTTTCAAACGCTACCCTAAATAAATTACAGCTGGTCCAAAATTCAGCCGCCCGAATCCTGACTGGAACCAGGGCAAGGGATCACATCACTCCAGTTTTGGAGTCCTTGCATTGGCTCCCAGTCAGATATCGGGTGGATTTTAAAGTTCTTATGCTTACCTACAAAGCTTTGAATGGTTTGGCTCCTCTCTACCTTACTGAGCTTTTAGCCCCGTACACACCAGTGCGTGTTCTCCGCTCTTCAGAATCTGGCCTTTTAATCATCCCACATACCCATTTTAAATCTACAGTATGGGTGATAGGGCATTTTCTTCTGTAGCTCCAAGACTCTGGAATTCCATGCCTGTTCAGATTAGGCAAGCAGAATCCCTTAGTGTCTTTAAATCATCCCTTAAAGCTTAATTCTTTAGGGTAGCTTTTACTTGAATTTGATTTTGTTACTTGTTTTGATAGTATGTTTTTATTTTTGTGTGTTTTTATATCTTACTTATTTTAACTTACAGTATTATTTGTATAACTGCATGTTTCCTTTTTTCTTCTGTGAAGCGCTTTGAGATCTACGTTTAAAGGTGCTATAGAAAATAAAGTTATTATTATTATTATTATTATTATTATTATTATTATTATTATTATTATTATGTGATTCTTGATGAGCAGTACGTAGTGTGGCTTATCGTAAGAAATAGTGACGACTTCCCCCGGTATATGTACGCATCTGAGTAGCGGGACAAAGCTATCGCCAACTCTTTGGTACTCGATAATGTCCATATATACATACATTGTGTAAAATCCGGCATGAATATCAGCAGGGTGTGGTGCTTCTGAGTCGCGCAGCTTTAGCGCTTTATCCAGGGTTAAGCCAAGCATATATGCTAATTTTCCGCTGGTTTTAAAGAAATATGGATTTGAGGTGTCTCCAATACGTATTTTATTTTTCACAGGGTTATAAACTATAGTCATGCTGAGTTTGGATAGTTTTATTACATCATTGATTTTGTCAACCAGTTCTTCAATACTTTTATAATATCTGTGATTTATCTTTAATACAATGTTGTGTGTTTTATTTCCTTCCCTCCAAAAAACATAACACAAAGAATCATTTTCTGACAATGTATCCCAACTGTGAACATACTGAACCTCTGAAAGCGATACTTCCCAGTTTACTTTCAAATCAACGGGCTTGACAAATTTAGTCGTGTAGTGAGATATCTTACACGTCTTCCTTCGACGTGTTGCTCGGAAGAGTCACATAGAATCCACACTCATCAATGGTTATCAATTATAGTTAACAGTTATGATTGTGATGAGTCTTTTTAAACACTAAAGCACAATGTTTGCTACATCTTCAGCAGGAACCCAGGAATTAAATTTATCAGGCCAGCCCACCCACTTCACCAGACAGACATTTTTCCGGTTTTGAATCTTTTCAGGAAAGATTTTCTCTATTTTGAATGACTTGTCATTACCTATAATGATTTTTTGTAACTCAGGCTCATAAAATCTTTCCTCAATTTTTTCACCATCATAGAATCGTAATTTATATACAGGGGGTCTCTAGGGATCCGCTCGGAAATTGAAAAATATTCATCTGTAAAATTTTGTTCGTATCCTTTTTCAAACTGTCCTTTAGAACGGGATATTCTAACAACATCACCGGTTTTAAACTTGAATTTTATTTTCTTGGGTTTTAACGACTGTAGTCCGTAAAGAGTTTTAAATACTGTGAAAGAATTGGCTTCGCTGACCTGAGCAGGTTTTATTTTGATGCTGGAATGACGGTTGTGGTTATAAGCATGAACCATTTCCTGAACCCTGTCCGTGTATTTTTGCGTGTTAAACGCTGTAAAATATCTCCACATCTTGGTCTTTAGTGTTCTGTTGAACCTTTCACACACCGCAGCTTTCTGACCCTTGCCCATGGCAAAATGTACAATGTCGTGTTTTTTTTTGTTTTGAAGTTTTGAAAAGTTTTGTTAAAAAATTCTTTCCCTTGATCAGTTTGTAATTATTTTGGGACTCTACCTTCCCTTAGAATGGAATCAAAAGCTTTAGTTACTTCACCGCCGGTCTTGTTTCGTAACACACGCACCCTACCGTATTTAGGTAAAATATCTAAACACGTTATCAAAAATTTTGCATCATCATTTACATCATTTAAGACTAAATCAGCTTGCCATTGTTCATCTATGTTTTTCACAAAAACCTTGTTTCTTCAACAGCTGCTCATTCATTTTGAAGTATCAGAACATCAATGATCAAAACACTCGAATAGTTTAAGGATTTTATTTCAAAAAGACACCACGTGAGCAAGATTTACATTTTTCTGCATCAAAAAATCAATCGGGTAATATTTTGGAATATCAACATTCTCCTTTCTGAGCAGTTTAAAAACACACACATCAGATACATAGGGTAAGATACATAATACATGACTAGTTTTACATTCGAAAAGGTTGGCAAACATAGCGGATAAAACTCTTTGTTTCATGATCTTTTCTAGGTCATTAACTCTCATCCATCCATCCATCCATCCATCCATCTTCTACCGCTTATCCGGGGCCGGGTCGCAGGAGCAGCAGTCTAAGCAGGGATGCCCAGACTTCTCTTTCCCCAGACACTTCCTCCAGCTCTTCCAGGGGAATACAGAGGCATTCCCAGGCCAGCCGAGAGACATAGTCCCTCCAGCGTGTCCTAGGTCTTGCCCGGGGCCTCCTCCCGGTTGGACATGCCCGGAACACCTCCACAGGAAGGCGTCCAGGAGGCATCTGGAACAGATGCCCGAGCCACCTCAGCTGACTGGAGCACCAAGCAACCCTGCGGAGGAAACTCATTTTGACCGCCTGTTTCCGGGATCTTGTCCTTTCGGTCATCACCCAAAGCTCATGACCATAGGTGAGGGTAGGAACGTAGATCGACTGGTAAATAGAGAGCTTTGCCTTGTGGCTCAGCTCTTTCTTCACCACAACAGACCGGTATATCGACTGCATCACTGCAGAAGATACACCGATCCGCCTGTCACCAATCTCCCGCTCCATCCTTCCCTAACTCGTGAACAAGACCCCAAGATACTTAAACTCCTCCACTTGAGGCAGGAGCTCTCCACCAACCTGAAGAGGGCAAGCCATCCTTTTCTGGCTGACAGCCATGGCCTCAGACTTGGAGGTGCTGATTCTCATCCCCGCCGCTTCACACTCAGCTGCAAACCGTCCCAGAGCATGCTGAAGGTCCTGATTTGAGGAAGCCAACAGGACAACACCAACAGGACAAAAGCAGAGACGAAATCCCATGGTCCCCAAACCTGACTCCCTCCGGCCCCCGACTGCGCCAAGAAAAACTGTCCATATAAATAATGAACAGGACCAGTGACAAAGGGCAGCCCTGCCAGAGTCCAACATGCACCGGGAACAAGTCTGACTTACTGCCGGCAATGTGAACCAAACTCCTGCTCAGGTCATACAGGGACCAGACAGCCCTTAGCAGAGGGCCCCGGACCCCATACTCCCAGAGCACCCCCACAGGTCACCACGAGGGACACAGTCGAATGCCTTCTCCAGATCCACAAAGCACATTTGGACTGTTGGGGAAACTCCCATGAACCCTCCAGCAACCTGGTGAGGGTATAGAGATGGTCCAGTGTTCCACGACTGGGACGAAATCCGCATTGTTCCTCCTGGATCCGAGGTTCGACTATCGGCCGAATTCTCCTCTCCAGTACCATGGCATAGACTTTTCCGGGGAGGCTGAAGAGTGTGATCCCCTGTAGTTGGAACACACCCTCCGGTCCCCCTTCTTAAACAGAGGGACAACCACCCCAGTCTGCCAGTCCAGAGGCAATGTCCCCAGCCGCCACGCGATGTTGCAGAGGAGTGTCAACCAAGACAGCCCCACAACATCCAGAGACTTGAGGTACTCAGGGCGGATCTCATCCACCACGGTGCCTTGCCACTGAGAAGCTTCTCAACTACCTCAGTGACCTCAGTTTGGGGGATTGATGAGTCCACAACTGAGCCCTCGGCCTCTGCTTCCCCAGTGGAAGACATGTCGGTGGCGTTGAGGAGAACCTCAAAGTACTTCTTCCACCGTCCGAGGATGTCCCCAGTCGAAGTCAGCTGATTCCCACAAAGCAAGGTCCCTTGACGTCGCCCGGTATGGCGCAACCAGGGCCCCATCCTTTTATTTTTTCAATCAGTAGCTATAAAATAACACAGGGTGGTTGGTGGCCTAGCTCAAGTCACCTTACCCTCAGGTAGATTTGTAGTTTCAATTCACTATTAGGCTTAGATATGATCGGCGCCATTTGTTTGGCTTCAAAAGCTTAGGCTGTGATGCGATAGAATTGTAGCTCCCGTTTAAATAATGCCTTGTGCAGCATCATTGTTATTGTTTACTCTCATGTTGTTTAGCTTAAATTAGTGTTTTTTATCACTAAGGAGTATTAATTTAGCATTTAGCCAAGCTTTCATCTCTTCCACTCTTCCACTTAGTATGCCATAGTTTTCAATGATTTATTTATTTTTATTTATTTATTTTTTTTAAAGTAGTACTTTGTCACATTTCAGTGTTTTTATCGGCGCCATTCGCTTGGCTTCAAAAGCTTGAAGGCCCGTTTAAATAATGCCTTTTGCAGCATCATTGTTATTGTTTACTGTCAGGTTGTTTAGCTTGAATTAGTGTTTTTATCACTAAGGAGTATTTAGTTTAGCATTTAGCCAAGCAATTTAGCTTAGCATTTAGCTAAAACTAAAATGCCCCATTGTTTTTCACTAAGCACAGCACACAATTTGACAGCTTTCATCTCTTACACTCTTCCACTTAGTATGCCATAGTTTTCAATGATTTTTTTTCGTTTTTATTTTTTCAATCAGTAGCTATAAAATACAATAGGGTGGGTGGTGGCCTGGCTCAAGTCACCTTACCCTCTGGTAGATTTGTACATTCAATTCACTATTAGGCTTAGATATGATCGGCGCCATTTACATTTTTTCAATCAGTAGTAGATATGAACGGATAAAGCACTTCTGCCGAGTACGAGTATTATACGAGTAATACGAGACAATATCTGTGCTCGGATTGAATCAAAATCATCATTGGGTAGCTGATTGTGTCAGCGTTCTGTGATAGGCTAGTCACAGCGCCCCTCCCCTACACACATACAGATGTATTGTGTTGCTGTGTCTCGCCCTGCTCACTCACAGTCACACACAGAACAGCTCTCTGTCTCTCCCTCAGTCACTCGGGTTCGCGGGTCTTTTCCGTTAACGTTTAGGGTTTGTTCAGCTTTTTACTTCGGGTTGTAAAGTTAATAATACGTACTTACTAACCAGTAGAGTTCTGGTAAACATGGGTTCGTTCAGACGTGGTGCTTGCTTGGTAGAATGCGACTCGCATTGCGTCTCTGCCTGTCGGAGATTTTTTTCTTTTTTAAACCTTCAGCTGTCTCTAACCAGTAACCAGACACTGAGTGTCTGACACGTTTTTGCTGTATTTCATAAAAACATAAAGGTAATAAGCTAGTGTTATAAATATTACAAATTAATTATTACCAGTTAAAGCCCCGCCCATTTCATGACAAGCCCCGCCTACATCCGGGTTAGGCCCCACCCACTCCGAGTACAGATACGGATAATTCATATGGTTAACAGATACAGATACAGATACAGATAATGCTGTACTCGCTCATCCCTACTAGTTACTATGCATATCCCAATATGTATAATTTGCTCTGAAGGTTCACGCATGCGCAATATCAACAGCTCATCGGTTCTCGGACGTGTCCGAAAGAACCAGTTCTCAGTTCATTGTACTGATGATTCGCTGTATCAGTTCATCGGTTCTAGGACGCGTCCGAAAGAACCAGTTCTCAGTTCAGTGTACTGATGATTCGCTGTATCAGTTCATCGGTTCTAGGACGCGTCCGAAAGAACCAGTTCTCAGTTCAGTGTACTGATGATTCGCTGTATCAGTTCATCGGTTCTCGGACGTGTCCGAAACAAGCAGTTCTCAGTTCTGTACTGATGATTCGCTGTATTGGTTCAGTAATTCACGCATGCGCAGTATCAACAGCTTGAGCTCACAGTTCTCTCAGCACAACATGTCTCGTTCAGTGTGCAGGAGTTACATATACTCCAGGATATTAGTTTATTTAGAGTCGGACCGACTGTCAGGCATGACCGAAAGTTAGTAACTTTAGTAACTTGTGGATCAGCGCTGACTCAAGAAGCGAACTGTTTAGAATGAATCAGTCCGATTTGGTGAACCGGTTCATCCAGTTCACTAAAAAGAACTGGTTCAAAAGAACGATTCGTTCACGAACTGGCCATCACTACCTATAACGATAATGGGCAGACCCCAATATCTGTATGCAGACGATATTCTCTTGTATATTTCTAATCCTGCAAAGTCCATTCCACCACTACTCAAGCTTATTGAAGAATTTGGCAGTTTCTCTGGATTCACAATTAATTGGGAAAAAAGTGAACTAATGCCAATTTCTGATGACCATGATCAAGAACTCCTTGCAAATCAGCATTTCAAATATTTAGGTATAATAATTACTAAAAAGTCCAACATGCTTTTAAAAACAAACTGGACAAAGCAAGTTGATCAACTTAAAGACAATATAACCTTTTAGAAAACACTCCCCATGTCCAGGGTAGGCAAAATAAACGCTATAAAATGGTTATACTTCCAAGATTTTTATATATATTTCAAGCTATCCCTTTTTCTATTCCCCTTTATCTTTTTAAACAGCTAGAATCTATTATAACCAGCTTTATTTGGGTCAATAAGACAGCAAGGATTAATAAAAAACATCTTAATAAATCCAAGGATCAAGGAGCGTTTGGGCTTCCAAACTTTAAAAATTAGTATTGGGCAGCTAACCTAAACACTTTAGTGTGGTGGATAAAGAGCAGTTTAATGGAGCCAGACAAACCAGAATGGTTAGCAATAGAGGAAGCTTCCTGTAATAAGACTTCATTAATTGCCATGCTTAACAGTCCCATTAAAATAGACTTAAAGTGTTATAATGGAAATACAGTTATTTCTAATTCAATTAAAGTATGGAAACAAATCAAGAAATATTTGGAAATTCCAGATGTATATCTGTATACTCCGATTTGCCATAATCATGCTTTCCCCCCAGGACTACACGATAAGTTCTTTTTTCATTGGAAACAAATAGGCATAACCACAATTAAAGACCTATACAATGAAGGCAAATTTAGCTCCTTTGACCAACTAAAGCAGCACCGGCATGGCCTCTGCAAATATTTTCCGCTATTTGCAGGTGAGATTTCATCAGAAAGAACATTCCAGATTTTGAAGTTAAATCCCAATTTAGAGAACATCATAAAGGTACATCCTGGTATAAGCAGTGGTGTGTCTCATTTCTACAATGTACTGCTAGTCAAAGTTAACACCAATAGAGAGAAAATAAAACTTGACTGGTAGGAGGAAATGGGTTTTAACATCCATGAAAATTCGTGGGAGGAATGCTTGAGAAACATACATACATGCTCTGTGAATGCTAGACATAATTTGATTCAATTTAAGGTAATTCATAGGCTCCATTATTCAAAATCAAAACTTCATAAAATATATCCTACAGTATCTCCACTCTGCAATAAATGTAAAACTGTAGATGGCACATTGGTCCACTCTTTATGGTCATGCTCCAAACTAAAATTTGACTAAGGTAAGGCAGGAAATAAAAATTTTACAAATATTTCTTTAAAAAAAAAAAAAAAAGAACTGTGTCTACTTGTAATCTGTTATATTTAATTCATTGGTCAAAGGTTAATAACAGCTTGAATGTGTTTTCAGGACAATGGTTTGAATAGTCATTCCGTTCTTATGTAGGATTTTTTTCAGTCTGTTTTCCATCAGAACTCCAACACACTGATCCATATTGTCACAGAAGCACATGCATGCAGCTAGAGGGAGTCTCTAGCTAGTCTCTAGTCTTCGACTGCCTGCATGGCCTGTGCCACACTTCTTGGCCTTTATCTCACCGCTGCTGGCTGGAAAACAGTAAATTAAGACTGTGTTTTGCACCCTAATCCCTACTCTGTGCTGTTTTTTTGGTGTTCACCCTACTAGAGTGCCCTACAATATGCACTGTAGGCCCAGTGTGTAGTAATGGTTCTTTAAATATTAAGTGCCATAATATAAATGTTTTTGTACCATTATCTGCACAAGAACCAAAATTTGTACTGACAGAAATAGAGATGAAACAATCAACAAAAAATCTTCTACAGCCACTACTGCTAGAAAACAGCTACAGAGTAAACACTGCTGCATCATACTGTTATGGCATACTGTATGTAAGCCTATATAAAAAAAGCTCTTGAATTTTAACAAATCTTTCACCTTTCCTTTAGAACCAGACTTATGCCAAAATTTCAACTTTGCACACAAGACAATGACATTTGACTTTTTATTGTGTTGAAGTGTTACATGACCAGTTAGTTTAAGGTTATACCTCTGTCCAAAGCAGCACTAATTCGCATTCATAGCTATTTAGACTTCCATTTACTTGCATGGAGTGAGTTTATTGCAAATCCATCTGTTGTCTTTATCGTTCTGCATAGCTCTGGGCCAGCCAGGTCCAAGGTGTTGACTGCAGTGGTTAGGCCATTAGCCATCCCTGATATGGGACAATATAAGCTGTAATTGTTACACTTCTCACTGTAAATAGCGACAGTCTCTAATGTATTTCAGTTAATGATGTAAGCAAAGAAAATTTTTGTATAGATTTGTCAAAAGTTAGACTAAATTTGTATCCAGAATTGCAAAGTCGAAATGTAAAAGTACATATAAATATAAAACTAACAAGAGTTACCTTAAATTTACAAGGAAAAATGTTAGATTGTTAGAGTGAAAAAAGTAAAAAAAAATATATAATGGGCAACATGTTTAAATTCAGTTAAATATTGTCATTTCACATAAATTTGTACGTAATTGTAAAAAAATCATTAACAAAAATGGTATTTTTTTCTGCAAAACAAATTAAAAAAGTACTTTGTCATTATTGGCATAACACTTAAAATAACACTGTGTACAACAGTGGTTTGAAATATATCGTTATTTTCCATAATTAAAACAACAAATAAATGGTGTGTTTCTGGTCCACTTATTTGACTGGACAAGCAGCGACTCTCCTAGGGGTTTCCTCAGATGAACTCCTCAGATGAACTCAACCGGATGCCAGACCTAACAGGTGAGAATTCCAGGTCTTGAAAGTGTTCCTTTTATTTTTCTTCCACTGACTGGGTTCAGCTCAAGTTCATGTGCTTTTTGTCCTGCTGTTACAAATAATCCCTCAGGTTTTTATGGGATTGAGGTCCAGGGAATTTTATCCAGGGATCAGAGGTCATTATAAACTCAGTGTAGAATTGTGTTTAGTCTGATTCACTGTACACGATGAACACACACTTCTCATGTCTCTGAGTCTGTTTAATGTGTTAGAACTTAAATGAGTGATGTGTTAATAAACATGTTCTCTATTCTCCATCATGGTAATGCAGGAACACTGGAATCTTCATCACACACAGATATTCATTAGAACCTGAATATGAAAGAAAAACATGTGAATTAATCAGCACAAAGTGGACTGTGGTACTTCATGACCAACAGCATGTAATCATCTCTGCTCCAACAGAAACATTATCATCTCCTGTTTATAATGAACCATTCAACATTTCTTCATTCTTACTAACATCTGTGTTCTAACATTTAACTAGAACAAATGAGAACTTCCACAAGTTCTAACAGGATAATGAACAGATCTTTACCCATCACATCACTGCTCTTATCCAATCACAGGAGCTTTTTTAAATAACAAACACTACTTTGTCATTTAGATCTTGTTCTACATTTATATTTAAGTGCAAACTTTAAGAACAAACTGAGGTGAATTTTACAGGAATGACAGAAGACACAATGTTCAGTAACAATCACTCTCATGAACACATTTGTGACTTTTTGTAGACTGTCTGAATCCCTGTTTTCTGCCTTCACATGAATTTTACTGAACACAAAACAGCATTAAAGAGAATCGTTAGAAAAATTCTGATTAAACAGAATATAGTGACATTTCCTAACCTAATAATCTGAAAGTTATTGAAAAGAAATGTAATGTGTATCAATGTGTAATGATAATGAGGTTAAACTTTTATTAAAAGGTCATTACTCATTACTAAGGTCATTTGTTTTTTTTTTTTTGTTTTTTTTTTTTTCTTTTTATTTTTTCCGCTGTGTTTGGCCTGCCACTTGCTCTTCTGCTTTTTCATGTTTGTTTTTGCTACTGTCTCGTCGTTGATTGTGTATGATCGCACCATGCTGCTGGAACTGCGTTTTACAACTAATCGACTTTTAAGTACCCAGTCCTTTAAACCACCACCGCCACTGTTGACATTAATTCCTCCTTTCCTGAGACGCCCTGACTGTCTGCTACCAGGCAGGAAGCGCCGCAGAAGACGCGGTCGGAGAGGCGGGTTACATGTCAGGCTTAGGACTCACCTGGATTCTTCGTCTCCGAGAGGTCAAGATCAACCAGGATGTGAAAATGCTAGAAGATCGCGGGAATGCTACCGATGGCTTCGGCTGGTTGGCTCCAGCACTGGCGTTTCGTTTCCGTGTCCCCGCCGCGCTGAAACATCCACCCGGGGTTGTGTCCAAGGAAACCTCCGTCCAATTCCTCGTGTGACATCGTCGCCTGTCAACTTGTCCACGTTCCGCATGGCACTTTGTAACACCAGATCGCTCAATAACAAAACATTTGTCCTCAATGATGTCATCTCTTCTCACAATCTGGATCTGTTTATCCTCACCGAAACTTGGCTTCCCCCAGGTGACGTCAGCGCCTTTTCGGAAATCCTCCCCTCTGGTTATCTTTACCTAAACACGCCGCGGCAAACGGGTAGGGGCGGGGGGATAGCCACCATTCATAGACAGTCCCTGAAGTGCCGCCAGTTGTCCACTAGAGGGTTTTCCAGTTTTGAGTTACAAGTATTTGTGCTTACACTACCCTGTCCAATTTTATGTGCAGTAATCTACCGGCCGCCCAAATTAAATAAGGATTTTTTAATTGAGTTCTCAGAATTTTTGACAGAGTTTTTAGCAAAGTTTGACAATATTCTAATCTGTGGTGACTTTAACATTCATGTTTGCTGCCCCTCTGATAAACCTGCAAATGAATTTAAGGCACTTTTAGACTCATTAGATCTGGCTCAATCCATTTCCTGTCCCACCCATAGATTAGGTCACACTCTTGACCTTATTATCTCTCGTGGGGTGATTGTGTCAACCTGTGAGGTCATGGATTTTCCTATCTCTGACCACTCTCTCATACGGTTTGACATTTGTGCTGTTCCACCTGCACCAACGTCTATTGCCCCCCATCGCCGTCGCATTATTACCTCATCCACAGTCAATGATTTTGTTGCTGCCTTCTCTGTTTCTGATCTCGCCTCTACTGCTGAATTAGCATCGCCTCTTTGCCCGGACCGTTTCCTCGCCTCCTTCCATACCATCTGCTCCCAGATTATGGACTCTGTTGCGCCTTACAAGGTAAAGTCGACCAATGGTGCATTGGACCCCTGGCTCAATGATACAACTCGGGCCCTCAGGCGCCGGTGTAGACAGGCTGAGCGAAAATGGAAGAAGGACAGGCTGCAGGTGTCACTGGAGATGTTCAGAGACAGTCTTGCCACCTATCAGAGTGCTCTGAAGGAAGCTAAAGGACAGTATCTTTCTGCTCTCATCAATAGAAATAGCCACCGCCCTGGAATTTTATTCAGCACTATCAATTCTGTTATGAATCCGGTGTCTGTCGCCTTGAATGACGTATCTGTAAACGCATGCAATGCATTCAAGCAACATTTTTTGGACAAGGTTTTGTCTGTTAGGCAAACCATTACACAAGTCCCCATAGTTGCCATGTCTACTCGTGCGGCGCAATGTGTGTTAGAGAACTTTGTTGCAGTTACTCTGGTGGACCTCAAAAAAGCAGTCCATGAGTTGAAGCCTACCACCTGCCCCCTAGATGCTGTTCCTGCCAGGATTTTGAAGGAGGCTATTGACATCTTAGGACCCATCCTTGTCCCCTTCATAAACAGCTGTTTTAGGGTGGGTACTGTCCCCTCTGCTCTCAAACACGCTATTGTTAGACCGCTGCTCAAGAAACCCAACCTTGATCCCTCCATACTCTCCAACTTCCGTCCTATATATAACCTGTCATTTCTGTCTAAGTTGATGGAGAAGCTTGTTTTCGCACAGCTTCAGTCTCACCTTCAACTGCACGGCATTGGTGATACATTTCAGTCCGGTTTCAGGTCTAGACATAGCACTGAATCAGCGCTATTGAGGGTCCATAATGACATTCTTGGAGCCCTGGATGGTAAAAGCTCTGTGGTTTTGGTGTTACTGGACCTAACCGCTGCATTTGACACCGTGGATCATGCCATCCTCATCTCTCGTCTACAAAATGTGGTTGGTCTGCAGGGTGCGGTGCTAAATTGGTTCTCATCATACTTCACTAACACAACCTTTTCAGTAATGCTTAATGATTATTCTTCCTCGGTTGCTCCTCTGTCATCTGGTGTGCCTCAAGGATCTATTCTTGGTCCTACTCTGTTCTCACTTTATATGCTGCCACTTGGTCAACTCATCTCCAATCATAACGTTCAATTTCATTTCTATGCTGACGATCTCCAGATCTATCTTCCTGTGATTCTGAGTAATCGTTCTGCACTGGACCTGCTCCATAACTGCCTTCATGATGTCAAACAGTGGCTTTCCCAGAACTTCCTTCATCTGAATGAAGAAAAGACTGAGTACATCCTGTTTAGCCCAGATTCACCCAGCAGTTCTTTTAGTTTTGGTCCTCTAACACCTCAGTTTGCTTCTACCGTGCGTAACCTGGGTGTTCTCTTTGACAAGAGTATGCACTTCGATAAGCAGATCAGTGCAGTAGTGAAGGCGAGCTTTTACCAGCTAAGACTACTCAGTAAAGTAAAATCATTTTTGTCTCAAGCGGACATTGAAAAAGCTATACATGCCTTCATCAGTTCTAGGATTGACTACTGTAATGCTCTCTACACTGGACTTAACCAATCACTTCTCAATCGGCTTCAAATGGTACAAAACGCGGCAGCACGTCTTCTCTCCAACACCTCTAAACGCTCACACATCACCCCTGTCCTCCACTCGCTTCACTGGCTTCCGGTGCGGTTTAGGGTGGAGTATAAGATCCTTCTTTTTGTGTTTAAGGCCATCAATGGTCTTGCCCCAGCCTACCTCGCCGAATTAATAAAAGTCTACAAACCAGCCAGAACTCTCCGCTCCTCTGGACATACCTCTCTGTTCATTCCCAAATACAAATATGAGAAGTTTGGAGGCCGGTCATTTGCCATCATGGGTCCAAAGCTGTGGAATGCACTTCCAGCACACTTACGATCCATTACTGTGCTGAGTGTTTTTAAATCGCAGTTGAAAACTCATTTAATCAAACAAGCTTTTAACATGTAGACCCTGTTTCAACTGCTATTTTATGTTCTTTGTGTTCTTATTGATTTTTATTGTTTTTATTGCTGTTTCTCTGGAAAGCACCTTGTGCTCCTTTTGGCTGTTGTAAGGTGCTCTATAAATAAAAGTTGATTGATTGATTGATTGATTACTCACTCCAGTGTCTGTAGTTTGTAATGTTTATCATCCTTAAGATCAGACAGCATCTTCTTTCCTGAGTCTCCTAGTTTATTATCAGACAGATCCAGTTCTCTCAGGTGTGAGGGGTTTGATCTCAGAGCTGAAGTCAGAGCAGCACAGCCTTCATCTGAGACACCACACTCACACAACCTGCAGAGAGACACAATGACACACTCTTCACTGGTTGTACACAGGGACGTTTCTAATGCTTAATCACTTTGATCACAGGCCCTTAAGAATTTTACAGAACCCTGAAAACACAGATTTATTTATTTATTTTTTCAGCAAAAACACCATCAAAGCCTTTATTTATTTGTTTGTTTGTTTGTTTGTTTTTCATCATATAATGTGTAGTGGAAATTTTCACTTTAGAGATGTTCACACGAATCTGTCCTTCTATGCTTCTATATTTCCCATGGCTGGTAGCTATTGTGACTATAGTTTCTTTTCAACACTGCATTTATCAGACCTTTCCCGTGAGACCTTAGTTGTTCCCGTGGGATTAGTTGGGTGAGAAGATGAGCAGGCGATGCTTCTAAGCCAATGGTGGATGATGTTTTGGCTTTTACATGTTTTGGCTGAACACAATAAACCGTGGAACCTTTTTTACTCTTGCCCGTGCCTGTCGGTGTGATATTACAGATACTACAGAGAAAAGTGAAAAGCAGTGCACAGTAAAGGGGGTGGGACAAAGTAATGGGGTGGGACACAGTGATGGGCGGGGCACTGTGATGGGCAGGGCTTATGACGGAAGGGTACGGGATATTTTCACTTCAGCTAACATTACAATCAGTCTTCATGTTTTAAATCATGATGTAAATATTAATGTTTGATGAAGACGAAGCCTATTTTCAGACATATCTACTGTAATCTACATAATCAGACACTGATTTATCAGGAACATTTTACTGGGGCTCGAGTGTCGACCCGGACTGTAGACAGTGTGTATTATTGTGGACTGAGTAACACATACTTTAGAGACCAGGCCAACACATAAGACTAGAACTTGGACTTTTTCTGGACTTTCATACACAACACTGATACATCAGCCAGATTTTATTTTACACATAACATATTTCATATATTGCAGTATTTAACACATCTGAAATTTATTAAAACAGTCACATTGTTCTGCCTCTGATCCACTGAATCTTACATTTCTATTTGTTACAACTATTCTATTTTTATTCTATTTTCTTTTTTTTATTATTCTATTTTATTTTATGTTTAAATCACAGACAGTTTAAAAACATTTCACTACATGTCGTACTGTGTATGGTTGTGTATGTGAGAAATAAAATATGAATGTAAATATTTTCTGTAACTTTTCTCTGCTTCACATCTCAACAAAATCTCTGTTTTAATCTGAGTTCACATGAACAGATCTTTCTTGAGAAGAAGCTTTTATTGTCATTACAACCATATATAGCTGTTACAGTACACAGTGTAATGAGACAACATTTCTCCAGGATTGTGGTGCTACATAAAACAAAGACAGAGCTAAGGACTTAGTAAGTAGACACATAAAGTGCATCTATGCAACCTGGTGCACACAGTGCAGGACAAGACAGACAGGACAGTGCAGGACAAAAGACAGTTCAAGCAAAAAAATTTACAAGACAATACACAAATTAACAATAAATAGAGAAACAGCGTTCAACAATAGCGTTCAGATCACTTAAGAATGCCCTTCTCTAGGCTCACAATAAACAGCTAAACAATTTTACTGTAGGATTTTGAAGTAATAGCTCTTTAAACTCACTGTCTATGTTTTAATATAATTGACATTTTGATTCATTTCCAAATTTGATTGATTTTTGATTGATTTTTGATTGGACAGTTTAATTGTTAGTTGATCAAAGTCAGATAATTTCATAATGGCCTATTCATTGGTCACTACAATGATCAAGCAATTTTATTGTGGAAATGTTTAATATTTGCTCTTTAATTTCTTGCCAGGAGGCACTTTTAATCCATAATAAAATAAATATTTCAAATTGTTAGTTGATCAAATTGAATCAGTTCACTTTATATTGAGATACGTCATGCTCACAGTAAAGACAAAATAATTTCTGTGGAAATTTAAAGTTATTTTCATTCAAAGTTACAATGTCTGTAATCCATTATATTACAGACATTATCATTCATTCATTCATTTTCTACCGCTTATCCGAACTACCTCAGGTCACGGGGAGCCTGTGCCTATCTCAGGCGTCATCGGGCATCAAGGCAGGATACACCCTGGACGGAATGCCAACCCATCGCAGGGCACACACACACTCTCATTCACTCACGCAATCACACACTACGGACAATTTTCCAGAGATGCCAATCAACCTACCATGCATGTCTTTGGACCGGGGGAGGAAACCGGAGTACCCGGAGGAAACCCCCGAGGCACGGGGAGAACATGCAAACTCCACACACACAAGGTGGAGGTGGGAATCGAACCCCCAACCCTGGAGGTGTGAGGCGAACGTGCTAACCACTAAGCCACCGTGCCCATTACAGACATTAATTAAATATAAAATGTTATTTGTCACATACATAAACATACACAGTATGACATGTAGTGAAATGTGTTTTACGTCTGTTCCTTATTTTAGTAAAGCAGAAGTATAAGGAAAAATAGCAAAATGGGTAGAAGTACAGAACTACAGAGAACAATTTAAATGTATAAAAAATAAATGAATTAAAAATAATTCTGTACAATTCTGTACAATACAAATTCGGTTCCCCTTTGAGTCTGGTTCCTCTCAAGGTTTCTTCCTTCAATTCTAGGGAGTTTTTCCTCCCCAAGTCACCTGAGTCACCTCAGACTTGCTCATTGAGGATAAATCCATAGACATTTAAATATATCTAATATTACTCTTGAATTTTGTATTCTATTAATATTTATATTATTCTTTATATTAACCTTTTGTTCTAAGTTTATGTTCTGTAAAGCTGCTTTGGGACAATGACAATTGTACAAGTCGCTATACAAATAAACTTGAATAGAATTGAATTTCCACCTCACAAATAAAACCTAGTAATTAAGGTAATTTTTCATTAATGCAGTAAACATGGTTCTATAAACAGGTGTGCTAAATGTACATCAAATATCCAACATAAACCCAGCATTAACTTCCTAATTATTTTAAGATATTAAGATAAGTCATAACTACAAAACTTCAAAACTCTCTCAAATGTAATCAGCTGCTTCTACATGTTTAATAGCTGCCCTTCAGTATCATTCATTTATTAATGCAGTTTTTATTCCCTAATTTATCTATTTACATTAACTCCACTCTGTATCACCTTCAGGTCAGAACATCCCAAAGTCCATATTAGAGTGTGTTCAGTTTCTCTCTAACACTGTAACAGTAGAACAGTTATATTCAGATTTACTTACAGTACATTGCTTTACTGGATGCTGTAATCACAGGCATAATCTTCAGAACAACATCTTCTGTTATCTTATCTGTACTGAAATATTTACTCAGGTCAAACTCATCCAGCTCCTGTGCTGATGTCAGTAACACAAACACCAGAGCAGACCACTGTGAAGAAGAAAGTTCACTTTGTTTTCCAGATTTCAGGTAGTGTTGGATTTCCTCCACTAGAGAATTATCGCCCAGTTCATTCAGACAGTGGAACAGATTGATGGATTTCTCTGTAGGAAGATTTTTACTGATCTTCTTCTTTATGTACTGAAACGTTTTCTTTATGTTCTGGAAGCTACTTTCTGTCTGTGTTACTAAAACATCTAAGAGTTTATGATTGGACTCCAGTGAGAGACCCAGAAGAAAAAGAAGGAAAAGAACCAGATGTCCAGTCCGACTTTCTAAAGTCTGATCTACAGCACTCTTGTGTACATCTGAGATGCATATAAATTTAAAATATATCATCCACCAATTGAAGCTCTGCTTTTGTATCAGAACATTTCTCTTCTCCTTCATTAAGATTAGGCTTTGTAAAGTCTGAGCTACTGCACTCTTGTGTATATCCGATATTCTTTTTTCTTTCATCAAACGTTTAGAATCTTGATTCTGTTTAAGAACATTTCTCTTCTCCTTTATGAAGGTCAGGTACACATACAGAGCTGCGAGATGCTCCTAAATGCTCAGATGAACAAAGCAGTACACTTTACTCTGGTGAAGTCCAAACTCCTCTCTGAAGATCTGAGTACACACACCTGAGTACACTGCTGCTTCTCTCACATCAATACCACACTCTCTCAGGTCTTCATCATAGAAGATCAGGTTCCCTTTCTTCAGCTGCTGAAAAGCCAGTTGTCCCAGTTTAAGAAGCATTTCTTCATCACTCTCCTGCTTCTTTGATTATTTTTCTCTGATGATGTTTGTCTGAATGATGAGGAAGTGTGTGTACATTTGAGTCAGAGTCTTGGGGATCTCTCCACTCTCTGCTTCACCCAACATTCTCTCTAGAACAGTGGCTGAAATCCAGCAGAAGACTGGGATGTGACACATGATGTAGAGGCTTCTTAATGACTTCAGGTGTGTGATGATATTATTGGCCAGGCTCTGATCACTGATCCTCTTCCTGAAGTACTCCTCCTTCTGTGGGTCATTGAGCCCTCGTACCTCTGTGACTCGATCCACACACTCAGAGGGGATTTGATCAGCTGCTGCAGGTCTGGAGGTGATCCAAATGAGAGCAGAGGGAAGCAGATTCCCTTTGATCAGGTTTATCAGCAGCACAGGCACTGATGCTGATTCAGTTACATCACACACTCTCACTGTGTTCTGGAAATCTAGAGGAAAACGACACTCGTCCAAACCGTCAAAAATGAACAGAACCTTTTCCAAACTGGACATTTCTGTTTCTTTTGTTTCCTTAAAAAAGACATGAAGGAGCTCCATCAGACTCAGTGTCTGGTCCTTCATCAAGTTCAGCTCTCTGGAAGGAAGTGGAAATATGAGGTGGACGTCCTGATTTACTTTCCCTTCAGCCCAGTCCAGAATGAACTTCTGCACAGAGACTGTTTTTCCGATGCCAGCGACACCCTTTGTCAGCACAGTTCTGATGGGTTTGTCTTGTTCAGATAAAGGATTAAAAATGTCATTGCATGTGATTGGTGTTTCCTCTGTTGTTCTTCTCCTGGATGCTGCCTCGATCTGTCTCACCTCATGTTCATTATTGACTTCTCCACTGTCTCCCTCTGTGATGTAGAGCTCTGTGTAGATCTCACTCAGGAGTGTTTGGGTTCCCAAGTTTATTATCACTCCATTCAAACACTGAAACTTCTTCATCAAATTTGATTTGAACTTTTTCTGGATTTCATTTCCAGCAGCAGATTCTGGGTCGTGCCTGTGATATGGAGAAACAGGAAGATGTGGTGAGACATGGACTTTCAATTATTAGACTTTAAGATCACTGGTCTGACTGGTCACCACAGATAGTTTTTTTTATGATGTTCTCACTATGTGTTTTCCTTCATCTACTACTACTACTTCATAATTACTCTGTATCTGTGATCTTCGTTTCTGTTCTGTTTCCAGTCTTCTGTAGATCACTGTGAATGAAAATTGTAGTTGATCATTTCATCAGTTCACACTACAGTAGTGGTAGTTTTCCACATGACTATGGAACATTATAAAACTTCAGAAAAATCTCTGGTCCTATTTTAACTCTAGTTATTCTAGGTTTATTTCTGTGTGTCTGTTAGAGATGTGACTGAATCCATCACTCTGAATGAACAGGTAATGTGTTTTTAACAGATACAAATACAGATACAGTTTATAAGAAATCATGTTAGAAAGGTTCACAGGCATAAAATCCCTAACTATAACCAGTATAACACTACAGCCTGAATGTGACACCAGTCCATCACACATACAGTAGGGTATGGTACTCTACTGGTATGTGTTTGGGAGGTGGGAGTAAACTAGAGAACCTGAAGGAAACCTACATAGGAAACCTATTTAGTTTGTCATCCTATTTATGTAGTTAAATTTCCCTTTAAGTGTGACTTTATCAGTGACATTAACAGTGAGGAGATGTTACTGTACCTGTGTGGAAATGATGGGTCTCCATCTTTAAACACAGGAGGATGATGCATCACTCTTCATGGAGATACAGCTGTGTGTTGGTGATTCTGATCTCTTTCTCCTGAGTTTACTGTACAACATTATACACAGTCCTTTAGTCATTTATATAAACTCTTTATTTTACTTACATTAAACAATACATTTTTACTGTGAATTAGTGACTGTTAGATGTGTATAGTTATATACTGTAATAGTAAAACATTTGGTTAAATCATTTCATATTTACTAATAATAATTTAGATGTGAATACTTAAAGACTAGAACACAAGGATGTTGTAGATTACCAGTTGTTTGATAGTGTAGAAACATTATCTGTGTCCAGATCAGGAGTCTCCATCTTTAAATATTAGTAAAGTTTACACAAACACACAGCAGAAGTCCTGAAGAGTCTGATCTCTTCTGATGGAATGGATCAAACTCCTAGAAAACACACAAACAAATGTGCACAATCATTTTCACATCTTTATTCTTAAAGAAAATGCTGCTCCTTTAGTTTAAAATATCCTGTTTAAACCCCCTTTAATGTTTAATTCCCCATAATGTGAAGAGAGGAAGCTGAAAGCTCTGTACAGTACATACGTCATACTGAGTTTGATATACAATATATCCACATTCTTCTAACAAAAAAACAAAACAAAAAAAAAAACAATCAAATAACTTACCAAGCCCATAGGCAGGTGGTTCCAACGATCCCCCCCTCACTGCCAAAGGTCCAGAATTGAAGTCGTTTTTTTTTCATGTGATTATTGTCATCATTGTTTTAATCAATGCTTGTGACAAATCTTCTGGGTTGCTGTTTCAAATTAATATGATACATTATTGTAGCTGGACGTGTGTGTGTGTATGCCGCGCATGCAGTTCAGAGAGAGTTCTCGCAATACACTTTTCAAAGCAACGGTGAAGCATCGCCTCTGAATGATAGGGGGAGGGGTTATATATATATTTTTTAATTAGTCTACAATATAATATCCATATAAATATAGCATGATTATAATAACAAAACTTGGGATATTCAGTGATATTGGCTTTGCAATATCGACTTTTGTGATGGCCAATACTGGCAGACTGGAGCCAATGGAAATGCTACTCTCCTTCGGTGCACGTATTTAGTCCTCTGAGAACATCAAAGCGGACCGCTTGAGGTAAATTATCTGGAATGATTAGTATATTCATTGATTTACGATGCTTACCCAGCGAACACACGATGTACTAGTTACGTAATTAATTTGCTTGCAACGTAACTGTTACGTCCTAGGGAGGTAATTTCATTACCATTACAGTACCAAATCACCACTACGGTCTCCTAACGTCGCGAGATAACCAAGTACGGTCCAGTTACGTACTATTTTGGTAATTTCATAACTTACTGGCAACGTAACTGTTACATCCTAGGGAGATAATTTCATTACTATTACAATTATATAAACATTAATTTCCTTTTCTATTCAGGTTAGCTTGTTAAAACTTTTCAGTCTCAAAGTCTCCCTTAAATAAGTCAAAATAGATTAAATACACCATGCGAGTTGCTCTTTACATGGGAAACAAGAAACATATTTTCCAAATTGCACCCAAGAAGATTGGAACTGACCATTGTACTAAATCCATAAGTGTCAAGACAAATACAGCAACAAGCAAAGAGGCATTGACAGAGAGTGAAGAAATTATGATGAAAATAATTATTATTAATACTTCAGTAAAGTTCATTAAATCTATTCTGTTGTTAGTGTGGTCTTTAAACTTATGAACTGTGTATGGACTGACAAAGGTGGTACATGAGGAAGCAATTTGACAACAATGCAGTAAATAATTTAGGTGCATCAAAAAGCGTGTTAAATACAAAAGGAGGAGAAAAACTGCAAAAAGGTCCACTTTTTGAAAAAAGAAATGAGGTTGACCTTTAGTCAACAGGCCTTGTTCTGTCACATTAATATCACCGTTTCCGATGCTGATAAAGATGTTTTAACTGTACAAACGCTTCAAACAATGGAGCCGATTCGGAGGGAGAAACACTTTCACTTTCGGAAGGAGTCATGTGTAGTTCAGGGTTGAGTCGACTCTTTGAACCGGCTCTTTTGTTGAACGTAGGAAACTGATTGACAAATGTAAAGGTGAGTAAAAGTGCAATAAAGAGTGATGATATCCATATGGCCTTAAAATGCCTTTTCACTGCTTCCCAGCCCACTACATCAATTTCAGAGCCATTCCCACAGATTGTTGATATGTTTTGTCACTTCAGGGTTTGTTTTGGTGATTATTTAAAGGTGTGATATGTTCTGTAGTTTACACTAGTTACCCTTGTTCACTAAAATGTCTCCTCACCATATGACCGGAGTTTTACTGTTTTTCAGGTAAACACAATGAATTTCACAACATCTGCCCTTAACTGACGGGCTGTTTAACCCGAGTTCAGCGATACAAATCAGACATTTAATGACTTTCATTCGTTGTCAGACTGCAGATCTTCCACTGCGCCCCCTGCTGTTTGCGACTGGAGCTGCAGGAGTTTCTTGTTTGTCTCTCTCTGTCTCTCTATGTACCTGGCCTGTACCACTACACACGCTTCAAACTTCCTTCTTTCACATAATGGTATGATCCTTGTCGGTCCTCGCATGTGATTGGCCGCATGGTGTGCCCATCAAAATAAAGTCCTGCCTCCGCCTGCGTGGATTGAACGGCATTTTGTCTAAAAATGTAAAGTGCCGCTCTCTTATTAGTACTATTATTATTATTATTATTATTATTATTATTATTATTATTATTATTATTATTATTATTATTATAAATAACAATACACTTCTATACCTGCCAGTAACAATAATAATTAAAAAAATAAATAAATAAAATTTAGGCGGACGTATTTACGCGGAGGTGGAGCGGAAGGCGGATTTACCTTTACTGCGCTTTGCAGCCGCGAGTCTTCAAAACAAGAGCAGCAGACAGGTAACGTGGAAAATGGACATTTATCCTACCATAATGTTGTTGTAAACTTAGCGAATGCGGTAGCACGGGACTTATGATTAATTATAATATAAGTATTACTCGATTGTTGCCACGTTTCTGACATTGACATGTCTTTTTTTTTTTTATCCTATGCTAACAGGCGCTAGCATAGTTTAGAATGCGCTCATGTCATTAGCTCGAGGAAATGGATTTAGTGAAATTAAATCTAATTCCACGTCCAACTCAAACGTAAAACACATTTATATATTTGATTTAAAGGAGATGTTAGAGCCAATGAGGAAGAAAGTGAGGAAATACAAGGAGACATTAGGCCCGAGGAAGAGATGAGTCAAGAAAAAGATGGAGAGATAACAGAGAAAGGAGCATAATGTTACAATGCAGGCTGTGTTCTCTCTCTTCCAAAAGTATTGTAACAGCAAGACCAGATCTTTGTTTTGAACGCTTAAGGTAATATCTGACAATAGATCAGACAGAATTATTGATTTCAGATTTCATTTCCTGATGCTGCTGATACAGTTAATTTAAGCAACATTCATGAGATCAAATATAAAGTGTCATTTACTTTAATCACCTTAAAGACATTCTGTTTTTACACTTTTGTTCAGCTCCAAATCATCTGTTCTACCACCATTTTTTTGTAACCCATCTAGATGTAAAGATCAGGAAATGAAAGATGATCTAATACCTCTTTAATACTTCAAGAGTACACTAAATAGTTGGACAAAAGACAAATTCATGATGCTCTCTTTCCTGTTTATGATACTGTAGATATGAATTTTAAGTAGTAAAGATTTGAACCTCTTTTTCTCTCTGGATGTGTTTTAGGAGTGTTCCATTGCAAAGAGCATTCAAACTATGACCAAATCGAAGGAGGAGACTTTAGTGCTCTCACAAGCACAGCTGTTATTGTGAAGTGTGTGTGTCTGTCTGAATGTGTGTAGTAGTAAATAACTTTGTTAAAAGTCCAGGTCTCTCTGAGTGAAGCTGAGACGAAGTACAGTGAGGTGATGAAGACCAATACTAAGCTGGAGAATGAGAACAGTACCCTGCAGTTCACTGTGGTCAGACTGCGACTAGGTGCATAACTTAAAGAAGGAGCTCTCTGAGACCAAGAGAACGTGTAATGCGGCACTGAGAGTAAGTTAGAAAATCCTTGCGTTAAAATCCTTGTGTTAAAATCCTTGCATTGCGTTCCTTTTTATTAGAAGTAACATTATGAAATGAAGATCTCACACATTCTTGTAACAAAAATGCAAAAAAAGGAAACCCATATTTATTGGCACCTCTGCTTAATGATAAAATTCTAGTGTGATCATTTTTAAAAAATATTTCAGACTTAAATAGATCACAGCATATGAGGTTTATTGTCAATATAAACATTAAGTGGTCAATGTTGTGTTTTAGGAGTGTGAGCAAGAGCGGGAGGCTTACAGCAGTCTCAGTGTGATCAGATGAAGGAAACTCTATCTGACCTAGAGAAATCTCATACGGTATTATTTCACACATCATAGAAGTGTGTGTCTTTAGTCCACAAGTGGCGGACTACAAGGTGGCCAAGAAGTGAAAAACAAATTAACAAATCAGAAAACACAACAAAATTTCAGACAAACCGGAAAAGGTAGGAATACTTTGCGAATGGAAGAATTACTGCTGATTGGACAATATATCTGTCACTTAAACTATACATGCAGTAGGAAAATGTGTATAACTTTATTTCAAGTGCATGTGTGGAGTTCTGGGTTCATGTTAAATCTAAGAAAATAACAATTCCCTTGTCAAGCAAGAAAAGGAAGAGCATTCATATGCCGTGATTCTTAACATGCTGATATCATTTCATGGCATAAAGATTAGTTTGTGATATCTAAAAACACAACTGAAGAATACAGGTATGTTTCAGAGACAAAACTATCCCAGATTAAATGATGTAAGGAATGCTATAAGAGCAGAGCTGTGCGGACCAGGAGAGTTGTTCGGTAACGTGTGTTAAACCTGATGACATGCTGTTTTGCTGCAAGAACTTAATCCATAAGGAACAGCGCAGAGACACGTCATAGATTTGTTCAACATTATAACTACATGGGAACAAACTGTCTGTGGCATGTGGATACACTAAAGCCATTTCATTTCATTATATCAAGCATTGATTGACTTCTTTAGCTGTGGTGAAGGAGATCGCGGATGCTCGTACAATGTAAGTGCGGCTAGTTTAACTGTTCCTTAAGACATCTCCAGATTTTTTCCACATGGACTGCAGAAATTTGACATATTATAATTCACAGTAAGGACAATACATTTTTACACATTTCAACTTTCTACTGCAGCAGCCTGCTGTACCTGCTGTATATCTTGAGTGTCCGATGTATCGTCCAATCAGCAGTATGACGTCCATTGGCAAACTGTACCTACATTTTCCGGTTTGTCTGAAATGTTGTGGTTTCTGGTTTATTTTGTTTCCAGATTATTTATTTTGTTTTGCACTTCTTGGCCACCATACAAAACATTCCAGGCTGTTCTGATGAGTGTTAATTCGAATCCATTTGTGTGTTGAAGAAAATAAAGCCAAAAACCTCATTTGTTGAACTTCCAGGTCTCTCTGGCGAAAGCTGTGGAGAAATACAACCAGGCGATGGAGTCCAACGTTCAGCTGGAGAACGAGAAGTCGGACCTGATGTACCAGGTGCACAAACTGGAAGGCACAGTGCAGCAGCTGGAGGAGAAGCTCTCTGATTCAGCCATGATGTGTGAGGCCATAAAGCAGGTAAGTAAGACAATACTGGTGTTAAGCAGTTTAGATAGAAATGGTTTCAGGACCTGTGATGAGCGTGATGAGTCACTTATAGTAAGCTTTTCCTCTCATAAATGTTTTACTACTACTGTTAATGCAAAAAAAAAATCACTACAGTGTTACAATATAGCAGAGGTGGGAGTACAACACATGTGCTTACAACACATGTGCTTACACATGTGCAAGTCACAAGTAAGTCTCAAGTCTTAACCTTCAAGTCTCAAGCAAGTCCGAGTCATTTTTTGTGAGAGTCAAGTCACTGCTTTATGTCAAGCAAGTCAAGTCGTAGCTTGAGTAAAGCAAGTCACTGGCAAGTCATACAGATGTTTGATGATTTAACTAAATGTATATATTAAACAAAGTTAAATCTACAGTATTTGTGGACTATGAGTTTTATTTGCAACAAAAATGATATGCATTTATTTTTAAAAGGTGTCCACATACAGGTGAGTTGTAAATACAATAAAAATCTAAAAATGAATAAACAAAACTACAAAGCCCAAGATGTAAAATGTAACTGAAATAAGGCCAACATAAAAGCAGGAAAAGTTTCAATATGCCTCAAACATGGCAGAAGAGAGAGGAGAGAGAGAGAGAGATGATTGGAGTGAGTGTAATTTATTAATTAAAGGGATAGTTCACCTAAAAATGAATATATAGTTATAGTTAATCTTTTTCTCACCCTCATGATGTTACAAACCTGTATAAATTTCTTTGTTTTGATGAACACACAAGTAGATATTTTGAGGAATGTTGTAACCAAACCATTCACGAGCCCCATTCACTTCCATAGTGGTAAAAAAGAATACTATGGAAGAGAATGGGGCTCATGAATGGTTTGGTTACAAACCTTCCTTAAAATATCTTCCTTCGTGTTCATCAGAACAAAGAAATGTATATAGGTTTGTAACATCATGAGGGTGAGAATATTTTTTATTTTTTTTTTTAGGGGGATCACGGGGACGATCCCGTTAAATTGAATGTGTGTGCATGTGCATGCGAGACAAGAATATGGCTGTGCTTGCAACTCTGAAGTTTTTTATTTTTATATTTGTTTTTTTTATATATATGTGCATCCCCATAAACGATCCATACTCTTTTCACTCAAAGCCTAACACTGAAGACCAATTATAAGTGCTATTGCAAAAAAGCTGACATTTCCACATGAACAGTAACCAACCATTTATGTACACTATTGCGCTTTCAAAAAATTTTATTTGCTAGAACTTTGTCATTCAGTTGTGAGCGATGTGGTCGCATCCTGCTGTTCTTCTCTTCTCATCTTGCACAAAATCCCGGTACCCGAACTTAATTATTTTTGGTGTAGCGCCTTCCATGTTTCGTCACGACTGTTAAGCTTTATTAGTTAGGGCGCGAGCTCCATCTGCGTGCCTGCTGCGTCACGTGGTTAGATTACGCTCTTGCATGCGTTTAAAAACAGATTTAAAAACAAAATAGACAAAAAAGATAAAACAAAAACAAAATTTCGAGTCATTTAACTCAAGTCCGAATCAAGTCTCAAGTCATGAAAGTCAAGTCAAAGTCAAGTAGAGCCTTTTTTTAACATTTGTCAAGCAAGTCTCAAATTTGCGACTTAAGTCCGACTCGAGTCAAGTCATATGACTCGAGTCCCCCATCTCTGCAATATAGCAATCAGTATATGTATATGGGTGTGTTTTAGGAGTATGAGCAAGAGCGGCAGGCTTACAGCATCCTGAAGTCACAGTACAATCAAATGAAGGAAACTCTACAACATAACGATGTGTAAGTTTAAGTTTAAGTTCAAGTGTAAGTTTTTCTACTCATATAATCATCACCACTGATGTGAACTCTTGTGTCTGACAGTGTGCCAACATACTTTGGGTGTTAAAATTTCAGGCATCTTTGGCTGAAGCTGAGGAGAAACACGAGCCGGCGATGGAGTCCAGTGCACAGCTGGATGACGAAAAGTCTGAGCTGATGTCCCAGGTGAACTCACTACGATGTTTAGTGCAGCAGCTGGAGGAAGAGCTTTCTGAGCCATGCAGGAATTGTGAAGAGATAACAGAGGTGGGTGGAATAATACGTGTATGAAGTAATGTCATTACTTTTCACTCAGATATGAACAGCACAATGACTGTATTTCAGAAGAGAGATAAAGAGCTTGAGGCTCCTAAGACCATAGAGATGCAGAACGAGATGAATGGACTCTAATCTATGATGAGTTACTAAAGTAAGTTTGTCTTCTCACTATGTCATGACTGCTATAATACACCGTGTTTTAAAAGTCAAAATTTAAGCTTCTCCCTGATCATCTTACTACATTAAATCTGTTTTTTCACAGAACTATTGCATAGGACCATCCTGTGATCTTATTAACACCGGAGAAACCTCCAGGGTCAGTGTTTAACACCTGGGTATGTAAAGTCATATGATGACCGTGTTCTGGTTCTTACTAGAACCCAACACTTATGTCACAATGGTCTGGAACCTGCTTATCAAATCCCAACTAGTGTTCTCTTACTCTTCACTGCTGGGCCCTGAGAGGTTTATCCGATGTGAGTGGAGCAGAGAATTGGTGCCATTAAGGGCCCAACCCATGGGACAGATCATAGAAGCTTGGGTTACGGTTGGGGCCCTGAGAGCTCAGTTCTAAGCACCAGTAGGGTAACATTCAAACAGCCATTGGCTCAAGTTTCATAGCAATCTAAGTTATTACACAATTCCAAATTGACTGTATATGATTGTAGAAAGAACATTATTCATAATCACACTCTTCACTGTTTATGGTAATTCAGATTCTCCAGTGTTTATAATAATTTATAATCACACTCTCTGGTGTTGGCCAAATAAGGATGGGTTTCCTTTTGAGTCTGGTTCTTCTCCATCATACCAGCTAATGTAGTTTACAGTAAGTATTATGTCACTGTTGTCATATGACTTTGCGTTAAAGGTTTCAGCACACAAGAGATTACACGGGTGTTATTCACTGTCCCTGGTGGTTAGTAGCGTGAAACAGAACGACTGTTAACATGGAGGTCCTCAAGATGAAGTGGATTAAATAAACATTCCTGCAAAAAAAGTGTCTCATTTGATTTGTACAGTTTAAATCAACTTGTATGTGAATTTATGAAGTTTATTGAATTTATTGCATTCATTTTAATCAAATAGATCATTCAGAGGGAAGTAAAATAACACAATTTTGTTATTTAAACAGGGTTTGTTATTACAATAGATGATAATGTCTAGTATAGAATTATTTACAAAACTGGTTTGTAAGTGAATTGTGTCACAATATATAGTGCCTTGTAAAAGTATTCAGACCCCTGAGCAATTATCTCATATTACTGAATTAAAAATGGTGCACTGACATTTCATTCTGTTCATTTCAATTATGAACACTGGAACTCAAAATCAATCTTTATTAAGTGATGTTTATTTGTTGGCAAATATTATCATTTACTATATATATTACATACAGTGCTCAGCATAAATGAGTACACCCCATTTGAAAATTAGGATTATTAAATTCTCATAGAATATGAGAGCAATTTGCTGAGCAATTTTTCAAAAAAACAGTTTTATTATATATGCATTTTAGATTTGCAAGTCAGCTCATCGTTCACCAAAAGAGCCGATTTAATAAAATGACTCATAACCCAAATGACACCTTGACCCGTGTCTTCACCTGTAATGACTCCTGCCTTCTAAACTGAAAGTGTTTCTCTCTGAACTTCGACTCCATTTTGTGGTGCGTTACGAATGCCAAAAATCTCTGAGGAAGAAACTTATATTAATGTCACACAAGGACATTGTATAAAGGTGAGTTATTTTAATTCTAAACAATATTTGTGTAATATCAGCTGTAAGAACTCTGAGGCACGTCAGGTACAGGTACAACCTTACAGGTACAACCTCCCAGGTACAGGTACAACCTTACAGGTACAGCATAAAGATGTAGTGTGGAAGTTTAATTGCATATTTGTTTTTTGTGTTTTGTGGAGTGTTTGAAAGAAGACATCAGACTCCAGTTTATGCAGACTGTACTAATATTCACAGATGGAGACTCCTGATCCGAACACAGACAATGTTTTCCCAGCCTCAAACAACTGGTAACCTACAGCAGCCTTGTGTTCTAGTTATAAATTTTTTAGATATACATTATTTATTAAGTACATATGAAAGGAATAACAATGGGATCAATATGAATAACAAGTCACTACTTATCATAAAAAATAAATGCTATAATAATTAAACTTAAGACCCTACTGTATAAAGTAAGTGAGTTAAAAACTGTAAAGAGGTTATATAAATAACTAAAGGACTATCTATAATGTTGTCCAGTAAATTCCAGGGAAAGAGATCAATGTCACCAACAGCCAGCTGTACTTCTATGAAAAGTGATCAGTCAATGGATCATCCTAGGCATTTTAAAGATGGAGACTCCTCACTTCTATACAGGTAACATCTCCTCACTGTTAATGTCACTACTAAAGTCACACATAGAGGGAAATTTAACTAGATAAACAGGAGGGCAAAATAGATAAACACTGACTGTGATTGTACTGAAGCCACTATTAAGGATCCAAATACTTGTCATTTTTAAAGATACCACAAAAAAACACTATCCAGGTAAAATATTTCCAAAAAAAAAAAACATTAAAAAACTTTAAAGTATATTCCACTTGCTTTGACATTTTTTTTGTAATATGAAATTCATATTTATGCTTGTGTGGCTTAAGTGTGCAAACTGTGGGGCCACTGTGTGTTTGGTCATTGCAGGCCAGACCACCGCTTACCATTATTTAGCTAGTGACAGGATACCAAGCCATAAGAATGATCTAGATTTGCACCATTTTAAAGTGTTAGTCTACATTTACAGCCTTTACAGCATTTGGCATACACTCTTATCCAGAGCGACTTACATGAGTGCTTAAATCTCTAACATTGGATACATTAATGCTGGCTCACTAGGTTACATACCATGAGTTTAAAACGTTGTTCAAAGTTACAATGAAAAAGTGTCAAAGGTTGTGTGTTTTTTTATAAATGCAAAGATAGTTGCAGTAATCCAGTCTTGAGATGACAAGAGATTGAACAGTACCTGAGCAGCCTGTGTGGAAAAAAATGGCCGAATCCTTCTAATGTAGAGAAGAACTCAACATGAGCGAGTCACATTAGCAACATTATTTTTAGGAGGGGCGCATGCGCACGCAGCGACCGGCAGCATGGTAGCATGATGGTGTCTGTTTGTTTGTTTGTTTGTAAAATTTGCTAAAGTTATCTGAGTTCCCCTTTTTATACTTGATCGTAGTTTTTATTGCATATTTGCATTTTATGTGCATGATCAGCTCTGCAGTGATCGCTTTTTTCCTGACCGGTTACAATGAAATGGTCTGTTGGATGTACACTGATGGTGGTGTTCTGGGAAATTTCCCATCTGGCGGAGGCTTGGTGCGGCACTTTTCAGTCTCGGATTTTATATAGCCGGGACTATTTGCTGAAGTTCGATCAACCAGCGAACTCTAGGCCACCTCCTGATTTAAATTTCTCGGACATCACCAATATTAAATGGCAGTATGGAAAGAGCGGGAGCTCTACAAACGCACCTTGTCGGATATGAAGGAAGCAGGGTAGGAGAGGTGGATTACGCGAGCGAGCAAGGTGGCCTCTGTTGCGCGCCCTCTATCATTCTTGCTAACATGCAGTCCCTCCGAAACAAGTTTGATGAAGTGCAAGCCCATGTCCGATATCAACATGAATTTAAAGAAGCATGTATCCTGGCCCTGACGGAAACATGGCTGGGAAAAGCGGACTCAGACGCTGGCATTACATTGGATGGTTTTGGTGCTCCTTTTCATTTGGATCAGGTTGCAACGACCACTGGCAAGTCGTGAGGGGGCGGAGTGTGCCTGTACAGTACATAAATGAGCGCTGGTGCAAAACAACGTTAGTGAGAAAAAAGTTGTGTACAAAAGATATCAAACTACTCTCAGTATTCTTGCGCCCCTTCTATCTACCCAGGGAATTTCTGCAGATACCCCCCCCAATCGCATTTGCCTTCATTTGTCTTCACGGTTCCACTTAGATCCGAAAACCCGAGGTCCAACCAGAAACCCGAGCGGGTTCAGGTGTAAAAGTTTCACGTGTGCCTCGGACATGGATTGGGTATAAGAATAGCAGCATCGGGTCTCGGGTAATTTAAAATTAATGTGTTTTTACCAAACGGACCAGAGAAGACCCGAACTACTGTATCTCGTGTGTGTGTGCATCGACTCGAGACCTTTTCCAACCTCTCCTCTGTTTGCCAAGACCGCTTGCGACATGTGGCTGGCAACGTGTGGCTGGCGGTAAGCTAATTTTCGTTGAAACAGACCTGTCAATCAGTCTTGAATCCACTTTGTAGCGGTTACTTTAGTGTAGAGTTATGCAACATTCGGGTCCGGTCAGGTTAAAAAAAATTGCCGTCGGGTCGGACTCGGGTCTAATTTTTTCGGGTTTGTCTCGGGTCAGGTCTTTCTTTAAAAAAAGAAATAAATTATGCATGTCGGTTCCGGGTAAAAAGTGATTTGGGTCACTTCGAGGCGGGTACATTTCTTTAGACCCGAGAAGACCTCTACTTCAGAGTGGGAAAGTGGATATTAGGTAAATTAAGGTCTGGTCTGAAGAGGCTTCGCTGGCTCTGCAAGGCTGTTTGGACTGTACCTTGTGGGAGGAGTTTGTTCAATCTTCAAGGGACATAGATGAATTGACTGATGTGGTTAGCTCATGGGTTGCATATTGTGAGAATACTGTAATCCCTAAAAAAGTTGTCAAAATATACACCAATAACAAGCCATGGGTGAGAAAACAACTTAAAGATTTGTTGAAAAAGAAAAAGCTAGCATTTAGACAAAATAATCTTCAGGAATTACATAGTATTCAAAAGGAGGTAAAATGTGAAATCAAAAGGGCTAAATGGGACTACAAACATAAAGTGGAAAACAAACTGATTAATAATCTTCTAGGCTCAGCATGGGACAGTATTAAAATAATGGTTGGTCAAAATGATACAATAAAGAATAAAGTGGCATTGGTAGGCTTTACATCAGACATGTCTTTGGCTCAAGAACTGAATCAATTTTATTCAAGATTTGATAAGCATGATTTTAGTAATGAAATTATTGGCCAAAAACAGTCTTTATTGTCCCATCCTCAGTCAGCTGTATGTTTCTCTGCACAAAGTGTGAACACCTTTAAATATTGCAAAGCCAAAACAAGTCCCTTCCCAGAACAATATTGTTTCTTGTTGTGCGGAACAGATAGGCCCTATTTTTTCTTATATTTTTAATCAATCTATGTGTAAACAGAAGGTCCCTGACTTATGGAAACAGTCAATTATAGTTCCTGTTGCAAAGAATAGCCACCCTAAGACTTTAAATGATTACAGACCAATAGCCCTTACGTCATTTGTGATGAAGTGTTTTGAAAAGCTGATCAAAAGGAAACTGTCATCTATGACGAATTGCCTCCTTGACCCACTACAGTTTGCATGTAGACTAAACAGAGGGGTCCAGGATGCAACAGTAACAGTACTTAACCTTTATTCTTAATCATCTTGAGGGCAATAGAAATCATGCCAGACTACTGTTTGTGGATTTCTCGTCAGCTTTCAACACCATTCAGCTCCACTTGCTGGTTGAGAAGCTCCTACATCAGTTCAAACTGGAAGCCAACCTTGTGGGTTGGATATCAGATTTCCTCACAAATAGATCCCAATGAGTGACAGTAAATGGCCATCTCTCTGACTGGGCCCTTACATCAACTGGCTCACCATAGGGGTGTGTTCTTTCCCCCCTTCTCTATATTCTGTACACTAATGACTATTGCTCTGTGATTGACAACCGATACTTTGTGAAGTTTTCTGATGATACGGTTATTGTCGGCTTATTGAACAATGAGGAAACTTCACATGGTTCAGTCACTGATCACTTTGGTACATGGTGTAAAGATGCCTATCTTGAACTGAATGCCTCTAAAACCAAGGATATGTGTATTGATTTTAAGCGCAATGTCACTAACACTGAGAAAACTAGTATTAATGGTCAGGAAATAGAGTTTTTTACAGAGTATAAGTATTTAGGATCCATTATTGATGATAAGCTGTGTTTTTTACTCAAATACCAGTTTGCTTTGCGAGAAAGGCCAGCAACGCCTGTATTGCTTGAGGAAGCTGGAAAAGTTTAATAAGATAAGACCCTGTTGACTCTTTTTTTTACAGGTCTTTTGTTGAGTCAGTTGTTAGCTTCTCCTTAATCTGCTGGTATGGGTCCATCACTGTAAAAACAAAAAAACTCCCTTTCGGGGTTAATGAAAGGTGAGCAGCAGCATCACAGGTTCTTGGCAGAAAGGTCTGGAGAAAGCAGATGTTTATCAGAATCAGATGTTAAGGAGGGTTGAATCTATCCTGTCAGATAATTCTCATCCCTTACAGGCTGAATTTCAGATGTTGCCATCGGGATTACTCTTTAAACTCCCAAAATTCAGAACCAACAGATATAAACACTCTTTTGTGCCTGCAGCCATTCTGCTTTTCAATTCTATAAAGAACCATAGATAATTTCACTATTTATTGATTGTTTATTGTTTTTATTATTTTAACTATGCCTGCATGGTAGGCAATTTTTGTATTGGTATTGTGTGAGTGATTGTGTGTGATTTGTTATACTATCTGTTGCACAACGAATTGCCCCATTGGGGGACAAAAAAAGAATTTGAACTTGGAACTTGAACTTGAACATGACAGGAAAAGGAGAGTTGATTGTCCATGGTTACCCCAAAATTGCGAGCTGTGGCTGAAGGGGAGATCAGATCGTTGTGCAGGGATATAGCAAGGTCATGACCTGGGGATGAATCACCTGGGATGAACAGCAGTTCAGTTCCCAGTTTTGCTAGGGTTGAGCTTTAACTGACGAGCAGTCATCCATGATGATATTTCTGCCAGACATGCTGAGATCCGGTCAGAAACTGTGGTATCTGAGGTTGGGAGAGAGAAGATAAGTTGTCATTAGACACAGTTTTGATAGTTAAGGTATTTATATTATACTATAATATATTTTGACTTTTATGTAATAAAGAAATATATGTAGTGTAAATTTTAGTGCATATGTAGTGTAAAATTCAAGACTGATCTTAAAATTAAAGTTGAGTGTTGTGAGTTTTGAAGAGTTTAGTGTTGAAAAGAGTTTTGAGTGAGGAAAAGAAGGGTTCAATTCTGGCTTTACTGGCAGAAAGATACGATGATTGTAATCCATTAAATTTTCAGACAGTGGTTCATAAGAACAAGCCCAAGCTGCTGACATTGGAGATAACAAAGATACAGACTGGCAGAGGGACAGAGGGAGAAAATAACTCTCCACTGACCACCATCTCATTTGAATGTTACTCATCATCTGTAGGATGACATCAATTAAGCTACACAAAGAATGGCAAACAGCAGCTGGGGTGAAATGCTAATCCAGGATGATTCAAAGGGCTGAGTTCATACTGGGCTAGAAAAAAATGTCCTTTATTAATGAAAGTCAAAAAAGAGCCATGCTGAGGTTTGCAAAATGCCATAATGATTGGGCAATGGTCATGTAATGGCTAGCTTTAGACCTGGAGAGGCCTACAAGCCACTGTGAAATGTGGTGGAGGTTTGCTGCTAATCTGGGGTTATTCAGCAAGGCTTGATTTGGGCACATTCATCTTTGTAAAAGGCACATGAATCAAGCCACCTACAAGGTTGTCTTGGGAGAAAACTTGCTTCCTTCTGCTCTGTCAATGTACTCCTAAACTCTGAGAATTATTTTTTTTATTTAGCTTTACAATGCTCAATGTCACACAGCAATCAAGGTGTGGATGGAGGACACCACATAAAGGGTTTCTTAATGCCAGCAAAATCTCCAGACCTGAACCTCTGGAATGTGATCAAGAGGCTCAAACGATAAAAACGAAGCTGATATACTTGAATTTTTGCCTCATAGTCGCATAAAGTCACCCAACAACAATGTGAAGGATTGGTGGAGAGCATGCCAAGATGCATGGAAGCTGTGATTGAAAATCAGGGTTATTCCTTCAAATAGTAATTTTAACCTTTCCTAAGTTAAAACATTAGTATTGTGTTAAAAAAAAAAAATCTCATAACTCCATTGGACACTTCAACTGTCCACCTCTTCCTCACTCCGCGGGAGAGCTTCGCGGCATATTTCTCCTCAAGAAGAATCGCAACGAATCAACACATCTTCTGAGGTAAATGTCTTCAAAACACTGGGCTCAAAGAAAAAAAATCTTGACCCCCGTTAGTTCTGGTGCTCGTCTGAGGACAGGAATTTAGCGCAAGACAATCCACTGCAACGCGGACTAAACCCTGTATATATATTCTATATATATATTTGTGTGTGTGTATATGTGTATGTATAAAATTGTTTTCTTTGTATTATTTGAGGTGTGGAAACTCAACTTTTTTGTTATTTAGACCAGTTGTCATTTTCTTATTTTCTTCAAATAAATGCTCTAAATGACCATGTTGGGTCTGATGGCTTCTGGAAAGAAACTGTTACACAGCCTGGTTGTGAGAGCCGAAAGCTCCGGTACCTTTCTCCAGATGGCAGGAGGGTGAAGAGTGTGAGGGGTGTGTGGGGTCATCCACAATGCTGTTGGCCTTGCCTATGCAGCGTGTTGTGTAAATGTTCATGATAGAGGGAAAAGAGACTCCAATGACCATCTCCGCTGTCATCACTATCCGCTGCAGGGTTCAGGACAGTGCAGTTTACAAACCAGACAGTGATGTAGCTGCTCAGAATGCTCTCAATAGTCCCTCTGTAAAATGTAGTCAGAATGGGGGGAGGGAGATGGGCTTTTCTCAGCCTTCATATAGAGAAGTAC
Source organism: Tachysurus vachellii (assembly GCF_030014155.1). Classification (NCBI taxonomy): domain Eukaryota; kingdom Metazoa; phylum Chordata; class Actinopteri; order Siluriformes; family Bagridae; genus Tachysurus; species Tachysurus vachellii. Next base: position 3,311,550 of record NC_083475.1, read on the forward strand.
AGAGTATTTCTCTATGTTCAGAATTCTCTCTAGTCATATGTAGTATTTGAACTGTGTAAAATTAAGACTATAATTTTTCAAGTGATGAAAAATATCAACTCCAATTTTGGTCAATGTTTTACAAAAGGAAGGAGACAAAAGGAAATGATCACAGATATGGG